>NW_028323240.1:0-77759 GCF_984573655.1 Nuphar pumila | reverse complement strand
GCATCATCCAAGGCCGAAGCCCGCCGTGCACGTCCCTGTTGGCACAGTGCGGAGACGTGGTTCCCGATTGATTTGACTGTTTACTTGAGTCAGATTCCACTCATCTGCAGCCGTGGAGGCGATTCGAGACTCTCTGGCCCCTCACGCCAGTGCCATGTCTGGCGTGTTCTCATACTATGCTGCCCTCTCTCTTGCAGCTGGCTCTCCACACGACGGTTTCTCCATCAACAGCGACCAGTTCCGCGCATTTGTCGCCGACATCAGGCTTGGCAACTCCCACGGAGCCAAGAGTTGCCCAGGCCTTGCTGTGCTATCTAATCCTCTGGAGGTGCGGGCTATCGGAAACTGACTATCCTGAGATGGACTGTCCCGTGTGGGCCACAAGTATCCTTCAGTTAATGGTAGCGCTGATGCTGCGAGCAATTCGCTGCCCAGCTAGGAATGTTTCGCCTGGCCCTCTGATTATTCGGGTCCAGATACCCAATAAAACATAAATTTTGGGGACAAAAGTGGAGGTCGAACTCCTTCTGGCAAGCACTGCCTGCCAGGTTGATGTTTGCAAAATCGTGGAATCCCTCGTTGCTACCCTTGGACACACAGCTGGTCTTGTGTTGCAGGCTGTAGACGAGTACAATTTCGTACCGTACAACTATCGTTGGAGTGAGATTGATGTCGAGAAGCTTCAGGTGAAGGCTATCAACGTGAACGTCCACTAGATTGTCGTCAGTCTTAACTCCGCTGTGGGAGTCAGCAAGGCAAGCTTGTCAAGCAAATAACAGACATGCCCTCACACGCAATGTTTCACCTGAACAGAGTCTGACCCCCACTTCTGTCCCCAAGACTCTTGTATTTCCAGGTGTCTGGACCCGAAAGCACTCTGCCTGGCAGAACACACTGCTCACACGCAACAGAGCCACATGACTGGTGCTCTGGCTCTGTGGTCCATGCTGACATGTAATCCTTAATTACCCGTTTCTTCTGGATGGGCTCGTTGCTGCCAAAGACGTGTCATTAACGTGTCATTTGTGAGTCAGTCGAGGCGAGCAGTACTCTTTGGATGCTCGCGTCCAGTCAGCAATCAACTGCTGCCCGTTCAGTCCTCTTGCATGGCTCAGCCATCTGTCTACTGTGTTCAGCCTGTCGTCCGTCGCTTTGTCTCTAATGGACCAGTAAACATCCCACTGTACATGGCAACAATCCATACGTTGGTGCTCTGTGCAGTGTCAAGGCAAGCTGCAATCTATGCGTCGCACTAGCGTCCTTTTGCTTTCAAATGATCTGTCCTGCACGCAGGCAAATGACTTGAGTTCGACCCAAGACATGGAACGCAAACCTGCTGCCTGCGGAGCTGCTTTCAGCCGATTTGAGTTCTATGAAGCCCTGCTGTGCCTCGCTCAAATCAAGCTCCTCGAGGGCAACGACTCGTCACGCTCACCTGCGGCTGTCGGCAAGCTTTTGATGGAGCTTGTGCTGCATGGAGTACCCCACGAAGCACTGCACAGCCCCAACAAATTCCGCCTGGGCCGGCTGTACAACAGGAGCATGGAGGCTGTCATCACAAAGTACTGGGACTTGCTTTGCGTCATCTACCAGGCGTGCCTTCGTTTTTGATAATGCATATGATTGCAACCAGACCGGACAGTGCATGGCCACAAGTTGAATAGAAACATGGTCTACACGGAGAGCTTGTGCAAGTTGGAAATCAAAACTGGTGTGGACGAGTTTGCAGCTCAAACGACGCGGCATACAGTCTTGAGATTTACCCACAAACACGTTGCACAGTGATGTTTGAGGAGCAAATACATGCACACCGGCCTTGGTTTTCTCTAAGCAATGGACTGAAGATCTCTTGGGCCGACTACGAAGAGGTATACCTGGGAGTGTGAATCCTGCAAGTTCCGAATGTGTCCGCTCTGAGTGCAGTGTAGTGGCATTGCCTATGCAAGTCAAGATGCCTTGATGCATGTCACTTTGCCACACGATTCACATGTTGACACGATGTTTTGGGTGAGTCTGTGGACAAGCAGGCAGGGAGCCGTGGATGGCTCACCTTGAACTCTGAACCGCAGCCATCCATGGCCGCAGCTAGACGATGGTGCAACAGTTCAATGAAAGTGCATGCAAGCTTGGCAAGCTGTGCTTCATTGAGAGATAGAAGCATTGCATGTCGATCTTGCCCTTACGCGAGCACGATGTACCAAGGATTGCTTTATACTTCCTGGCATGACTACCATAACCGTACTAGGCAATTCTGGCTGGCCAGCTAGTAAGCCTTACTGCAGAATTGCATGGGCCGTCAACGGCCTGCATTTCTTCATATGAGACTGACCATGAATTGCAGGTTTACCAGGACCAAGGTGGGTACTTCTGGCAGGTACATTGGCAAACTCTCCTGGACGACTGCGACATGTGCTCTCCCGCCACTGGACTATTCATGGTGGACGCTCGAATCATCTTCACACGATCCCAAATGAAGGTGATTGACGAACTGGCAGACCGTGGCCGCGCTATGTCTCTTAACTTCTTCGACTTTGTTGAGGCATGTGCTCTGGCTTGGCAATGCAATGTCCCATAATCGGCATCTCAAGCACTTCTGGGCGGCCCTGATCGGGCACAGCATTAATTAAGCCGGTGCAAAAGCGTGCGTTTGGTGCCAGAAAAGCTTAGTTTTATTAGTTAGTCATGTGGGTGCTGATCCATCATATGAGCAGCCAACTATGTTTTCTTGCAGCCCCACACAGAGTCTTGATACCTGTCAGTCGAAGCAATAAAAGATGCACTTCCTACCTGAATAATAATGATGTATCTTTTCAAAGCACTGCCGCATTCACATGGAGATTGGAAGTTCTAAGTACTGTTCGGGAGTACCTGGTACCAGGACCACAACCCAAGGCGTACCTGGACGAACCTGCCTAAGTAAGCCTGACCTGATGCGCCTTCTTCACCGTCTTCTGCCCACATTCTCACTTGAGCGAGATCCTTCCGTGCACAGACCACTGAAAGATCCACGAGCTCCGATGCCTGCCAAGGCCAGTGTTTCGTCAGACTGCGTCATCCCTCGGGCCGAGATGCCCGAAAACGTCAAATTTCCGGACCAAAACGGGGCTCGAAACCCATTCTGGCAAAGCACTGGCCACAGCACTAGATTATGGGCATTAATGTTGCAGGCAATCGCCCGCCTGGCTGAGAAATTGAGCGCTCCGAGCAGGGCTGAGTTGCCACTTTATTACGGCTCTGCAGTTCAGCTGCCTCCTGAGCCTTGGGGTTACTACTATGCCGCAATCGGTAGTCCCCATCGCCGAGCAGAACGCCTTCGCCTTCGCCATGACGAGAGTTTGTTGACTACGGCAGTCTTGCCGCAAGGAACTGATCGCAGCTCAACTTTGTCAAACCAAAGCATTCCTACTGGTGGCGCGCTGGTGACACAAACAGCCAACGATAGGATCAGGGTACAGGGCGAGAGAGACGGATGCTCATTCTCTGGTGGGAAGGCCAAGACGCGTGCAGACGCTCACGCATTGGAGGTGTGTTTGTTATCCTGCATCGGACATGCAAATGAGGTGATCTCAGCCCCATGATGATGGTGTGTCTCTCTCTGTTCACAAGGCTAGCGCATCCCCGTGGACATTGGCTAAAGTATGGGGCCAAATCTCGGACCACAGAATCTAAGAGTGCGTTGGAGGGGAATGTTCTCTTGTCCTATTTGCACCCAAACCAGAATGGATGTGGACATTTCACAAACAATCCGAACAGTCCGAGAAGGTACGTCTCTATTTGACAGGGAGGTGATGGTGGTGATGATGGTGGAGGTGATAGTGGGGCTGATGGGGGGGGTCATCGCCCCCGCCATCCCGTTACATTGCATTCCTTCTTATATAACATCTCCCCGCCAGACTAAATTCATGCTAATTTCTTGAGCACTGCTAGTTACAGATATGCAACACCTAGGTCGGAGCGGTGAAACAATCCTACATCTATCACATACCCTTGCGTCATGGCTAATGTGTTTGGGGTCACTCCCCATTCTTTAATGCAACTACAAGGCCCACTTATTGTTCCTTTCTTGGATTGGCAGGAAGGGCACGTGGGCCTTGTTTTCGTGGTCGTTCATTCAACAAGGCCGCAGGGAATCTGCATGTCCTACCAGAAAGCACATCGTGAGTCACACACACCCCCTGTCTTCTCCGTCCTCTCCAAATGGCAAGGCGCCAAAAGCTGAAAAACTCATGCATCATGGAGACGACCTTTGTTGCCATGGGAAGTAGCAAAATAGACTCGCCTCGGTTTGACATGACTAATGATAAAATTATTATGCTTCCAACTTGGCTCATACCTGATCATGTAGATCTTACACCAGGGCTCTGGGAATGCCAGCTTTCCTACGAACCAGTTCACCGGTAACATCTTCATCGCAGCGCTTCGTCAGAATGCGGTCTGTCCCCATAATTGATGCATTTCCAGGCATCCGTACCTGCGCATCACCCGTTCTGGCGAAACGCTGCTTCACCATCTGACGATTCATGCTAGCAAATGGGAATCAGATGCAGCGTTGATATCCTCCTCAGTGGCGCGGTTTAGCGTGATGACTGTTGACGGATCTGAAGCGTGCTGTGTTTGTAGGAGAGGAGGCCTCTAGAGAGGCGTGCATCATCACAGGCACTCACATCAAAGCCAACCCGCCCTCTGGCAGAGAAAATGGAGGCCACGTGTGACATCCTACTCTATAGCATGAAGCTTCGGTGGGGCGGGGCTGATATCGCATCCTGTGTGGCAAACATGCAGCCCGCAAGTGCAAGCGACACGGTGTAAGACCAAATCAGATCGATGTGACAGGGTTTCTTGCGGCATGTTGTCAAACCGGCTTGCTTCGCCTCATTGGTTTCCGACCCCCTTCTCTGTCCCCAAATCCATGCAAATTTGGAGCATCTGGACCCAAACAATCTGCCTGGCGAGCGCTTCAAACTGGCGGAAGGGTGCTCGCCCTCATTCACCCAAATGCTCATTGAGAAAGGGAATTCATGGCGGAGAGTGTCCTGTTTCAATCAGTCGCTGCATTACATGAAGTGAAATGATAACATCAAGCCAAAGAAGGCGGCGTTGATATGGCCAGACAGCCAGAGCTGATCAAGCGCCTAAATGGAGGAATGTAGTATCCCCAAAAAGGGGGAGGACGCAAGTATGGAGATTCACGCGACGCCCTTGATGAGGTTGCCGTCAAATTCACGACGTTGGACTACAGGTCCATGTGTGGCAAAAGTAGTGCCAGCATTGCTGGTGACAGCTAGGCTGGGGCGGGCATGGCAGGTGGGTTGCGGAAGTTCAAAATCAACACGGCAATTGCTGAGATGTACGGATCGTCAGGAATGCACTCATACCATCATCCGTCTGTCAGGAACAGCAGGTAGGTAGAGTAATAGCTAAATTTTCAGCAGTCGATACTTTAGAGTTACCAGTCAGGTAGTCATGTTGTCGTTCTTGCAAGTTCGGCATATTCATTTGCACCCAGATTGGACATCGTGTGGCGTGCAGCTAGCCATGCGGTTTGTTATACCGCGTCCTCAAGTAGTACTTGGAGTTGCGCCGATGTCCACGTGGATGCGGTAGTGTTGTAACACGTGTCATCATCATCATTCAAGCAGAGCAAGAACGAGTTGGCACAGTTTAAACGCAACCAAGCACTCACATTTGACAACGATCAGCTCATTGAACATCAGCGGTGGGCCAGGCAAGCCTCAACATGAGCATCATCGTCCATTACACAAAGTCCTCGTTGAAATCAAGTTTACTATATCGCTTAACTGAGGCTGCTGCGTCCCGCTTCTGCCGCCAGCCGCTGACAAGAACAAACAAGCAGATGCCAGGTACCGACAATGTGGCACCCAAAGCAGCAAGGACAATGCCTATACTGTACTCATCCTCGTTGATCTGTCCTATCTTCATGGAGCCCTGCGTCATATTTTGCATCTGGAGGATGGGATCCCGTGCGTGCCGGACGATGATAGATGACACCAGTTCCTGCAGAAGCATGGCATATTCAAAGAACCTAACTACATAACTGCATTCATAGTCTCGACACACAATCAGCACTCTATTGCCGACCGAAGAGCCCCTTAAGCAAGGGCAAACCCGGTCACGGTTGCCTGGTGTGACGACACCTTTTCCCAACCTGTTACAAAGCAATTTGCTTGAATACATAGATTCGGTCGGGACCTCAAGTCCAAGAGAATGCAACCGTGTGCACTGCGAGCCTCTCAATGGCAACAAATCAGAGGGTCAAGCCTGTGGCAAGGACAACAACGCACTCACATCCGAAAGCATATGCGATAAAGTGGAATGCGCTCAAAGCAGTACTTGGAGTTGCCAATGTCCAGGATGCGGCAATGCGGTAAACTATTGCACCTTCATCATGGCCGCTATGCGAACGCATCAATGGCCAGCTGGGAAGTATTCGCGCGTTGCCAGACTGTGTCCTTTGCGGTGCCAGATGCCTGAAAACGCATGTACAGGGGTGTGGAGTAGGTGCGAGTGACACCAGGCTACCGTGACCCAATTGAGCGATATTTCTCACTTGCCTAAGGGTTCGTCGGACATGATTTTTGGGAACAACAATGTGGGTTGGGACCCCTCTGGTCTAGCGGAGCACTGAGAGGCACGTGCCTGTGTTAAGGGCAGGAACGGGAGCTCAACGCTTTTATAGTTAGCAACAGTGACCCGCCGAGTGGAGAGAGGCTTCCAGCTGGTGGTACTCGAGCAGCCAACATCCCCGTACGTGTGATCAAGCGCCCAAGCTTGCTTGTGGCCGTTGAAGGCCACCTTGTAGCACAGCTTGTGCAAGGCGTCAAAGACAGTGCACCTGTGATTGCTGCCCGCCCACTGCCCCTGTTCTCGGAAATGGCAAGTCTTCCACGATGCTGAGAGCTCCGAGTGCTTTTGCACGGCTGACACATCCCCGAGTGGGATCCGCTGCGATGTGCCGTTGGCGTACGTCACCTGCAGAGTGTTGCATGCGGATTCGGACGCCTACGTCTGATGATGATGATGTGTCTCACTTCGAATGTGCTGTCTTGGTTGCTTGTTGACTATTTCCTGCCATTGTTTATGTGATGTAAATGATGTGTCTCTCTACATGTGTCTCATTACAACACTACCGTGTTGGACATGTCTGATGGCAACAATGCTGATTTTACGTATCTCTGTTATGGATCGTGACGGTAACAATGCTGTTGTTGTTGGTACTCTTTTACGAGTTGTAATGGTATGCAGTGCTGAGCTTTTAGTATCTCTTTTGTGTGTTGTGTAGGTTCTGAGGAACTTCCCCATTCATGTCAAGCGTTTCCGGAACGCTGGGCAACAGCGCTGTACAGTGGACCTCTTCTTCAGGCCCAAGCTGTTTGTGACTTGAAAGGTCCTCCTGGATCAGACACCCGGCTTCTCAGCGCCCTTGGCTCAGGTTATTTCTCAGTGCATGGGTGCTCAGCACAATACAGTCACAACATGATCTGATGGCACAACCTGATGTTCCCAAGTTGGAGTTGCCGATTTTTCTATGGATGCGAGAGTGCTGTAAAACAACACGTTACCACCAGAAGCTGGCAGTGTCTGTGGTTAAAAGCATCCAGTTGGCCCGTAAAGTGGAACGCTCGTGTATGGTGCAAGTTGTGGGAGCAAACCTGTAGATCTAATACCCTGGGTTGAGTCATTCGCTCGCTGACTTGCCTGCTGACGATTCCGGAAGAGCTGTTCTGAGTTACGTCGTCTGGCAATCGAGGAGCCACTGCACCTAGGACATCCTCCGCCACAAAGTATGTTGTCTCCAACGGCACTGCGGAGTTGCCCCCTGTTGAAGCTGTTTCGCTGATTGTCTGCAACCGTGCTGCCTCAACCCCGTCCACCAGCAGCGACCACTGCACACAAAACAGGCGTGGATGGTACATGCAAAATGCCGGTGGACACTGTTGACAACACAAACTGTTCAGCGAGTTCGTACAAAACCATTTGGTGCTATCATCACAACACTACAGTATGAGCTTAACAGTCTCAGAGACCCAAGATATGCGAGATGTGGAAGGATCTAGACTAGATGTCTCCAGACATCTCAACAGATGCAACCAGACAGGATAGTCCGCACATTCCATAGTTGCATATGGTTGTTGCATGTACGGCGTAGTTGATGCATGATGAGAGCGTGTTGCGGCATGCTACCAAAAAAACATCTGAAATTCTGTGGTGCAAGTTGGCTGACACAGATCGGGCAGCCGGTCAATTCGCCTCATTAGTGCACGAATGTCAACAACATGGCGGGGTCGCCATGATGATGATTCCGGTGGTAGGAGCTGGTGCTTGTCTACCATGATACCGGGGCGAATCGCGTTTCACTCACACTCAGGGCGGGAAGGCGCGTGCCGGAATCATCTGCCACGAAACTCGATTTGGCTAGTCGCTAAGCTTCTAGACGTTGCGGGCTCCTTGCTGGAGCTAGGCTGGAGCCCGTCACCGACATCACGTGCACGTCACATCTGCGACACGGAACTCACGCACGCATCGCTTACACGCGTATCAGCATCAGGACTAGGCCCTCAAGCGTGACAACAAGCTTCACGCTCAGATGGTAGCTTCAAAGACTTTGGCCGAAAGAGATCAACGATGATGACCAGTGTATCGCTTAACAACACTGCCGCATCCGCATGGACATTGGCAACCCCAATTGCAACTTGGATAGCGGAGAACAGCGTTACGGGCCAGCAGGTTGAACGCGTACGTTGGTCGACTTGAGCATAATGCTGTCAACCTCGAGCCACTCTCTGTTCATGGCGCTGAGGGTTAGGTCGGCTTCAAGACGGGTGCGCGTGTAGTCGGCACGGTAGATGAGCGACGTGCCGATCAACATGAAGAAACATGCGGAGAGACATGCGAGCCATGCGCAGCGCTCGGCCTCCAGCTGTTCAGCTACGACATGTGCTGAGGTTTGCGGCGTCTGGGATACAGCGCCGTTGGCTATCAACCTGCACGACACTCAGGATGTGACAGTTCAGGAGTATCGTGAGCGATGCGGTGCCTTCGGCACTCTGGTGTATTTACCGGACTAGAAGTTAACTTTACCTGTGTAATGCCAACTGTGTTGCTCTTTGCGGCTCCTCCGTCCTCGAGATTTGCGAGACTACCTGGTCCCTATAGACTTAGGGTTGTGAACCGTGAGAACGCAGCACTGCATGAGAGCGCTTTTGGAAATGATTCAATTTGTGCATATATTGACGTCATGTATGAGTATGGCTGGTTTTGAATTATTCGGCATCATTGAGCCCCCGACGCCAATTCAGGAGTGACCCCGAAGGCTAATGCTCTTGACTGTACCCGTGTGTGTTCCGTAATGCTGTCGATTAGTATTATAATCATAGACTGTGCTTTTCGTGCTCTCAAGATGAACGAAACAGGACTTGCGACAGAAGCGCAGGCAATGGAATGATGTCACAGTTGAACACGCCATCTCATAGGGCAAATCCATGGGACGTGCTGAACAGGGAGCCGTACGATTGAGACCGCCTTCTCGTCATGGAATCCGTTAACAAAGTGTTCTGCTCGGTGGCATCAGAACTACAGCTCCGGCTTCGAATGGCTCGTTGCATGTTCTGCGCTATCTACATGTCCGGCAGTGACACTGCCGAATGACCATGCTAGAAGATTATGAGAGCGGCACGAGATGATATATGGCGAGTAATCATCTATTATGGATGCCAATGCATCAGATTTATTGTGCTTTGCACCCGCAGCGATCAACGTTGCCCAGCAAATCAGCTGTGCGAGACCGAACATCCACAAACAACGGATGCAGGTCTTACAAACACAATGCCAAAGATGGCAATATTGTCCTAAGTCTGGACGATACACGTTTTCGGCATTGTGGTTGAATTACGCTGCGGGGACTCGGCAGGGCATTCGAGACGCTATTTCCCGCTAAACTGCTTGCCTTCATAGAAATGTGGCGGGACCCGCTGACGTAAGGCGGCCAAACCATGGTCCAGCACGCATGGAACGAATGCATTGCACGCAAACACCCAAACGATAAGAACGTTGGCAACACCTGACTTCTCTCCCTCTCGGTGTTGCTTGGAGTGTCTGTAGCACGCGCAAGCATGCCTTTCACGCGAAATGTTGAGATTGGCCGTGTGGCCATGGTGAACTATGGCCCTGAATTCGGCAAGCTTGTCGTCATTGTTGATGTCCTTGACATGAACAGGGTATGTTGTCGTTGCATTTCCTGTGCGTGATGGAAGTCGCAGGGCTCGGCGGAACCTGACACAGCTTTTGTTTGCTCACGTCGGCAGCAGCTAGCAAAGGGTGCATGGATTGTTGCATAACAATCAGGGATACGCATGTTATCATCATAAGGATGCCACTCCTTGGCTAAAGCTCGGTCCAGTAGCAACTTGTTATCAGAAACCTGGTCCGAGTACTTTCGAACTCTATTGCAAGAGTCCTGCTCCTACCAGTCCTGTCGTGACGTTGTCCAAGCCACATGTCAAGGTTAAAATCAGCAACATACTGCTGGTGGCTGCAGCAGGCATGATGTCAAGCATTCACCGTCTTGCAGGTTATTGTGGACCACCCTAGCATCACCCGATGCATTGGCAGCCTCAAGCGCCTTACAATCACAGACATGAAGTTGGAAGTCAGCCGGCTTGCAAAGCGGGCTGAGCTCGCAAAGGCATGCGAAGGTACGAGTGTGTTATCGGCAGATTATCTGCACGTCTGCATCCAATAGGCAAGCAACGCCTTGCAAGTCGGATGCACCTCACTTTTGCTTGGCACATGCTTGCATATCTTGCAACGCACATGCTTGTTGCAACCTGGACGTCTCATCAGACTGGGTCCTCGCTGACAACCAGCAACTGTTTGCCAAAGAAAGTGTTGCAAAGCCCAAGTCTTCGGCTTGCTTGTGGGGGAATAACGATTCCAATATTTTATTAGTGGTTAAATGACACTTCGCATTTGGTTCTGGTTCTTCTGCGAGCCTGTGGGCTGAGCAGTGGTGTCCATCCTGTGGGCATTTCCTGTGCAAGTCCAGGACCGGTTGAAAACCAGCGCGCAACTTCGACATTACATTGCCAGCCACCCGATCATGGAAGTGGGGAACACAGGGCAATTTTTTCGCATGGGTCATGCACTCTGCTTCACATCGGATGGTCAAAACGGCCTCCAGTTTTTGAAACGAGGGAACAGGCGGTGCATGAGTGTGCATGGCCAGCATGGGGGTGGCAGGAGCTACATTTCTCGGATGGACACCGTAAGCTGTATAGTTGGTGCCTGTTTGCGCAAAGAACGTGCATCGACAGGCCAGTCCTTGTGTGTGGGGTTGTCTGTTTGGTCACGGCTGACGTACCTTAGGTTGGGCAAGGTCCACACGGTACTGTACATGCTTGATTGCTGTGCCTCCACAAAAGCGTTTGTCTAGAACCAGAGATGCCGCTTTCCATTATACAATCGTGTAGGTGCTGATTTAACAAGTGGGCGGCCAAGTACGCTCTTGCACAGCCCGGTTGATTACATGGTCCTTCGAAGGATGATGCAATAGCACTTCACATGTTCAGTGATGCCATTGCGGATCTGTAGTTCACATAGTGCAAAGTATCGGGATCCGACTTGTCACAGTATATGCCCATGCCAGTACCTAAAATTTTGTTCCGACAAGTATGCGCGTGATTTGTGCGATAGTTCTACGTCAACAATCTGCAGCAGAGCTGCTTTTTGCGTGGCATTTCAGCTGCATTACTTCATGGGGCATGTAGGGATCAAAGTCATCTAGGCTTCTTCTTAATAAATGGATTGCCAGCGGGTTTCAGCCGCCTCAGGGGTTTGGGCACATGGAAAGACAAAGTGTCACGCAGTTCACCTGCGCGGTCCCTATATAGGGATGCGAGAAGGGACCTCTGGAGGTCGAGCTGGTGCAGAAGACGATTTGTATATGGCTCACTGCGGTAGGCAGTTCGCATCACAATACCCTACCCTAGCATAAAGCTATTTGCAAAGCCTTGGGGAAGTGCCCCTGTACCCATTGCCAGTCTTAGAAGCAGCGGACCTGGGTTCATTTGAAAAGTAAGCTGACATCCGCTAAATGCAATAGCACAGCAACATTCCTGTTGGTAGAGAGCGAGATTGTGAAGAGATATTGCCCGGACGGCATGAGGGTGAGCACACAACTTGAGCAATGAGCATGTCAGCAGGGTCATGGATACTCGGCGAATCCTGTTGGCATTGGGGGACAGTCTGACCGAGAGTGCAGGTGAAAGTGAATGTTGCATTGCACGGAAATGCGCACTCGGCAGACAACCGCTTGTGCTCTTTCGCAGCATTTTGAAAGTGGCCCCATCTGGTGGTGCAGGTTTGGAAGCCACCTTTGGGGCGACTGCTTGGGGCAAGAAGCACGCTCGCATGAACAGCAAAGCCAACATGACAGACTTCGACCGGTACAAGGCTATGGTTGTCAAGGCCAAGCGCTCCCGGTTGGTCCGCAAGGCTTTCAACCAGCTTAAGAAAACCGCGTAATTGCTGTGCCCTTGCATGCGATGTAACTGTAACGATTGCAGCTGGACGTCATACCCTGTCTTTGAGGCCTGCACGATCACTCACTGTGGTAGAAATTGTCATGGGCGATGGCAGGCCCGCGGCCACCTGCTAGGCTCTTTCCTGTCAACTCGTTGGCAGTGTTGCTTTTGTTGCAGGCAGCAAGCGCTGAGAACACGGAGACATCGATGAAAATAAGATTGTCACAATGCATGATTGGCGCCAGCTGCTGCTTGCGTGGTATCTGCCCGGGCTTCAATTTCAGTGCCTCAACCCTTTGTCGTCGACTGAGCCGTTGCTATCGGGGCTAAAATTTGAATTCCAGCCTGGAGTCACTTAAGGCAACATGGCATGCACAAAGCCTTTGCAAAGACACTTGAAGAGAACTATTCGAACATCGTCACATCTTTCAATCGTAACATCAGTTCAAGAATTCGGCGGGTGATGACAAATTGCCGGAAACGTCGGTTGCATTCGGCACGGAGCCTATTGTCACATCAAGATTGTCGAATTGAAAGTCGGTTGAATTATAGTCGTATGTCATACCGTGCCCGTCATCATAAGTGCTCATATGTAGCTCCACTATGTTTGTCGTTGGATGGTATTTCTTTACGGCAGGCTGGGGCGGTCTAAAGAAAATGGCGTCAGGTGCGAACATGTTCTTCCGCACTGCAACTCGTGGCTGACATCCGGAGATTGACTGAAAACTTTGTGACTGATGCAATCTTGTAGGCCATCATACATTCTTGCAACTGTCCATCACAAAACCTGGCGCCGTAAGCAAGGCCCGTCAGCTGTCGTAAACAGTTGCCCGCCATCAGAATCGCAAGCGTCGTCGCCTAACCAAGCCCAGTTTAGCGCCAGCTTCGCAGGACGCCGTCGAAACGTGAGCACGTCGTCAAGAAATATGTGAAATGGAATGCATAGGTCTGTTGATTTCATCCCTGGGTGCAGTGTGTGGCTCATTTGGGTCTACCGTCCGCGGAATACCGTTGCAGTTAGGTGATGACCAACCAACGTTTAACAAGCAATATCGTTCTTTGGCTGCGTGAAACGTGCTGATGCCATAGCGAAAATATTATTTGGGTTTCATTCACACGGGTTCCCGCCCATCTAGTTCCGGTCTTTCTCCGTTAGCGGTAAGGAAAGCACTCGCTGCCCTTTCGCAGCCACAATGTTCATCTGAAATCCAGGTTCGTGTTCAAGAATGTGTCGGCAAAAGGTTGCACGTTTGAGAAAATGTTAAGTTTTTGAATATGGTGTGCGTTCTTTCGTTTCCCAAGGTGTTTGTGCTCCCACCCAAGATGCCTGAGGCCTCGACCGACATTTTATTATATGATGCAATATCCCCTAAGCTAAATTGACTATCCTGGCAGGAAGTAAGCTTGAATGCAATATGTCCAAATTCGTTATTTATGGTGAAAGACACTTAGCGGACTGCTCGCATTCCATGTCCACGCGATGCCATCACGACAATGCCACGAAAGATGCATGCACATCGCCTCCAGGCACATGAAATTCAACAACCACCCTTGTTGTGTGCAATTCTACCTCACAGTAATGCTCACTGGACTTCCAAACCCCCAGATACCTCGAGATACATCCTAACCCGCCACCTCCATTGCATGGAGCCTGTCTATGCCCCCCATCATGAAACTGGCTTGCTCAACCGTTCCATCTGATTTGCAGCTCCACGGATTCAGCACGCTCTGCTGTTGGCAGCATTGATGGCAGTCGCGGTTGCAACAGATGTACTGACCTCATCAACAATTCTAAATTCCCCTCAAAGGAAGCACACGCCCTTCTCCCGCTCGCAACTCAGGTCCATGATAAGTCAGCCGGTCCAACAAAGGCAATTCAAGATCCATTTCGAGTACACGTTTGATGCCAGCACGGACGATGCCTTAAAAGCTTACATACAGCAGATGCTGATGCCTGCTTTGGAAGCCAACATACGAAGGTTTATCCAGGTAGGCTCCAGTTGCTTCCCCTTTTCGGCTGCCCCCTTTCAATACCGGCCTGGTTGGCAGACGTGACATTTAAGTTGTGTTTCGTTCTGTCTTGTTTTGCAGCCTGCACTCATGAACGGCGACGTCACCACAGGGGTGACATGCAAAGTTCAAGCGCTGTGTTTGGCATACCTGAGCAAATTTGCCACCTTCCGTTGGCGCATGCGACGGCACCGATGTCTCAGAGTGTGTACGCGTTCAATGCTCGGATGACGTGGTGTAGTAGATTTAGCAATAGTTTGGCCAGAACGAGGGCGCCAAAAGCCCTTCAGACCCAGTTGATTGATGAGCGTTCAGCGCTCTTGGAATGAAGAGCTCTGCCTCAATTATCAGCCCTAATTGCCTGCACATCCAGACAGGTAAAGTGCATATTTGTAGGTCAAGACTCCGCTAGCAGGAAACCTAACAATTGAGCCAACCTGCAACCTGAAATACTCGCTAAACGGCGCTGACGCCTGCGCAAGCTATGACATTGCCAAGTGCTACGACGCCGTCATCCCTCCTGCCCACCTTGCCAAGCATTCCACGTGCCCGCTGGATGGTTCGCCGTGCACAACCGAAGAGGGCTCAGGTGTGTGTTGACATCACAAGTCGCCACCACAACTCATCACTGAGTCATGAGAGCTCGAAACCACCTGACACACAAAACTCAAAGCATGACAGCGTGTATCAACAGCCTTGCGTCGTTTGCACAGAGCTGCGTCAGGAAGCTTGCTTCTACCTGAAGCATCCAGGACTCTTCTGAAGAAAGAAAAGAATAGGAAACGAGATACGCCAGCCCAAAGAAGGCGGCGTTGACGATGGCGTAGACAGCCAGGACTCTTCTGGATTCATTCGATTGATTGCTGCCTACACCTAGAAGGAAAACAATTGTGGGAAGCTATTCATGCTTGCGTGTGTGACCAGCACACATGCCCAGGCATCAAGAGTGAAGCTGTTGGGACCCAGCCCGGTTTGAGCTCGGCAAACGAAAAGAGAAAAGAGATACGCCAGCCCAAAGAAGGCGGCGTTGACAATTTACCGGCAGCCAGAGCTGATCTCGTGCCTAAATGGAGGGATGCAGCATCCCCCACAAGAGGACGCAACTACGGAGGCTTATTGAGCGCCAGTTTGAGCTCGACAACATCTGCTTTGTATGTGGGCTGCACCACACAACTCATCATGTGGGTACCCACCCTGTTCAGAAGCATCTGCCACCATGCAAAGGGATAGGATGTAAACCAGTGCTTTGCCAGATTGGCTTTAAACCCCATCCCCCTTCAAAAATCATGCACGTTTGGCATCTAATGATGTATCTTTTTACAACACTACCGCATCCACATGGACATTGGCATCTAGAGCCACAAACTGTATGGTTTGGCGAAACGCTGGTGTAGGTGTGGTTAAAATTGGGCTACCTGGCTTTGTCTTTGCCTGGTGCGGGCTTCATACGGCACGTATACGACCACAAACTTCATGTTGAAAGCATCTGCTACCATAATCCCACAAAATAATTGATCTGAACATGTAGTGAATTCCCCCACGGAAGGGTGGCATCTCATGATACCAACAGTCCTTGGCTGTTTTTCAGGGGTCGATGCGGATATGATCCTGTACGTTGTGGTTCCAGACTCCTCTACAGGGTGCTGGTTCGAGGCACGGTCAGGGTTTTGTGCGCTTGACGAGGCGACAAACGGCCGATCGCGGGTATGCTTGAACTGTGCAATGTATACCATACGACGTTCTTGCACGACTCGATCACAGTCCTACACGAAGCCATGCACATCCTGGTGCGCCGACTACTTCTAGATGCCTCCTGCTGGTGTGTTGTTGTAAACCCTGAGGATGTCATGGCTTGCCTGCATGGTAGCTGTCAACAGTACTGTGCTGCGACATTATTAGGATTAAGTACCAAATAGGGCAGGGAAGATTATCGCTGCACAAGAGAAACGTGCTTGTCCCAATGGAAATGCAAAGCACATATGCAGGCATTCAACACGCAGTTTTGGGAGCGAGGATACTTTGTGGGGCTCGAGGCGGTGGAGATTGTTCGGACCTTTTACGAAGGCGGCCAGGACGGCGAACCTGAGCGGACGGTGACGAGGATCGTCACGCCCACTGTACGCCAGGTGGTGCAGGAGCACTTCAATTGCTCAGCGCTCGAGGGCGCCGACTTAGAGGACGATGGAGGTCTAGGAACAGCTGGTTCACACTGGGAACAGCGGCTCTTTCAAGGCGAGCTAATGGATGGCATTGCAGCATCTGAGTCATTCTCCGACCGCCAGCAGCTCACCAATCTCACTCTCGCTCTCCTGCACGACTCGGGCTGGTGCGTCTCACTCGAAGGGGACAAATGAATTGAATAAAATTAATCAATCGGGGATCAAGCCATGCCCCTGGCGCCGCAGAACACGACAACAGAAACGTATCCATGGCATGCTGCGAATGTGTGAGAGCAGACATGTGTGTCTGTCAGGCTGGGCATGAGCGAGAATAAACAGGAGCATGTGTCGGGCTTGACAATCTAGTCAGGTGCAGTGCTTCCACCAGAATAAGGTTCGTCCTCCATTTCTGCCCCAGGGAACAGACCCACAAAGCAAAATGCCTGTCAGAGCACTAGTCAGGTGTGGCATCACTTGCCCGTCGACGTTGCGGCTTTCCATGGGGCATGTCTCGTGAAGATGTGCGGACCTCTCGTTCAGCCATCCGTGCAAATGCGGGAGAGCTTGGAGGACAATCTGAGCAGCAAGCTGCACTCTTCAACGGCGACGTGTTCCTCTCAAAGTGCATGCCCTCCATTTCTGCTACTAAGGCAAACATGATCTTTTGGTCCAATGGGTCTTGCTCATTGCATCTTCAAGTGGAGCTTCGATAGACCGAGCGCTTTGCGGACCCAGGTCCAGATGCCAACATATGCATATATGCTCGTGACACAAATGATGATGTCCATGTGGATGTGGCAATGTTGTAAAACGATACTGTGCATGGACATTCGCAACTCCAAGAAGGACTTAGGAATCAGTGCTACCGTCACCTGAGGCAAGCGTACCTGGACCAGCCTGACTTACCATAGCCTGTAAATTGGGGTCGAAATGAGCTCTGTCTCCAAGCGCATGCTTTGCACCGATCGTCCTGCAAGTCCACCATGCCGGGGCGTGGCTGGTGTGCTCTTTGTCTCGCTTTCTTTCAAACAATACTTTTTCCTGCAGGTACACCGTTGACTTCAGCGGAGCGGGCTACAACTACTGGGGCCACAACGGTGGCTGCCTGCTTGCTCGAGGGACATGTAGAGAAATCATGAAGAGCAACGATACGAGCCGTTTCTGGTGCAATGCTGAGGAGCCCACTGTCCCTTCGAATCTGTGCACCCCAGATCATACAGCTATCGGTAATTGTGGATACGACCTGGAGAATACTTGGGATGGATGCGCGCGTGTCCAGGTGCTGCTGCTGCATGTGTCGTCTGATGAACTGTGTAGCTGCTGTGGCAGCGTCGGCAATCATTTGGCTGAATCATTGCCACGTGCACCATTGTTGGTCGGGGTGTTGGCATGCAAGATGCAGACGGGGTCTGCTGCCGATTGCTAAGTGTGATGAAGCAAAAGCTCTGGCTTTTTATCATTATTTTATGTGAGCGCAGATCCAACAAATGTGCAGCCGACGTGCGCTTTGATACAGCCATACCAATTGCTCAACCATGAGCCACTGTTCAGGTTGCACCCAGCAGCATTTCAGTTACGTGACACAGTCAACGTGAGACGCAACGCCAGGGCATGTTGTCGCACTGGCCACCACCTTACTCATCTCGTCACGACACCAGCCAATAATAGGTATTGTTTACTGGGGTTGATACTCAACCAAACACACGCGTATGGCATGAATACACGATAATTGCAGCAAAAGAGCATTTTCCTGCCATTCTCTTCAAGTACATGTTTCACCTTCGCATCTCTGAATATTTGGCAGCACCGTCCCCAATCAACACCTTCTTGATTTCCCTGCTGATCAGTGCAGGAAATATCTCAATGGATGTGTTGAAGGTGCCGATGTCCATGCAGCAGTGTTGTAAAAAGATACAATATCATGCTAGCAAATAAAGGCCGTGCACACTGGCACTGACGTTGAATGTTTTGCAGGCGATTGCGAGCGAGGACTGTCTTCTGGCAGATCCGAGAGTGGCTCCAAGCCAACCGAGGCAGGAGCTTGCAGAGTACAAGGGGTTGGGGGCGCGATGCGTCCTACAAACTCTCCACCCAGCTCAAGGCGCTAAGCAGCCACCAGTTGTTGAGGGCGTGTGCCATAAAATGGAGTGCAAGCCGAACGACAACGGCGTCTTGAAGCTCTATGCGGTCATCGATGGCGTCAGCCTTCGGTGCCACACCGGGAAATCAATCTCGCTCTCCCAGTTCAAGTTTCCAAGTGTGTTGCCTCTCGTCCAACAAGATGACAAATATGTGGACCTTTTCACTAACAGAGTGCTTGGGTTATTGAGAGTCCGCCAGAGAGGCTTGAAGGCTCTCTTCGCATCTATCTGTCTCTGTGTCGCTTGGGGGGTTTGTTTTGCAGTGTTTCGCCTGACCCTGTCATTTTGCGGGTCCAGATGCCCTAAATTGCATGAATTTTGGGAACGGAAATGGGGTTCATAACCCATTCTGGCCAAGCACTGCCGCCTCGATTCCCAACTTACATATGGCATTGCCATGTCCATGTGGAAGCTGTAGTGTTGTATCAGACATTCCATCCACCAACCTTGAGCTTCAGCCAGCGCTTCAGCCAGTGCCAGATTGGGTTCCGGACCCCCATATGTGTACCCACAATTCATGTAATTTTGCGTATCTGGCCCCTGCAAATCACACATTCTGACAAAACGCTGGCTTCACCCCTCGAAAATCTTCTCCTTTTCAATCAGCGGGGGACATTGAAATGTTGCTGACGTGCTGACCGGTGGGCTGGTGTGCTTTGCAATTTGGCCAATTTCCGATAACTCAGAGATGGTTTGGCCTGCTAGCCAGTGGGCTGGTGCGCTTTGTTATTTGGTCAGTCTCTGACAACTCAGAGATGGTTTGGCCTGCTGCAGATGTTGTCTTTGAGGAGGGAAGCATTCTGGGGCCCTGCCCTGACAATTGGGAGATGTGTGGCGGGGCTGGTGCCGGGGCAGTGGACTGCGTCAATGATTGCCACGCTAACGGCTACTGCGTTCAAGGCAGATGCGCTTGCCACATCGGGTTCGTAGGCTCTGAGTGCTCGCAGCCTATCTGTTGGCAGGATTCCATGTGCCCTCCACACACGGTACGTTGGCAGCTACCTCCACTGTTGTCAGCAAATAGTTGAGCATTGGGAGCAGATGGTGCTTGGAGTTGGGGATGGATACATGGGAAATGGACTTGTTTTTCTCAGTTCTCCTTTTCGCTCGTTCTGGCTAAAATCAGACAGTGCTGTTGTCTGCTCTTATATGACACAAGTGCGCCTCTACATGGTTGGCACCATTACTATGGAACTAAGGAAGGTAGCGTATATATTGACACCACTTCTCCTGCTTCTATCGTATGCTGCTCCGCATCTGCAGTCGCATATTGTGTTGCAAAGACATCGTGCCCCTGTCAACAAAGAGAAATGCAAATGTGCTCTTATTCAAGACATGCCGAGCTCACTCTTGAAAGATTCATGTAAATATGCAGAAGTGCGGTGCAAAGGGCGAATGTGTGTTGGCCAACACACGACACTGAACGTGACGAGGCAGCCTACCGCTCTGTAGCCGTGGACGGTGCATCACGAACCGTTATGACGAGGAGCCCAACAGCTCTTTGAGCGGAGAGAGCCAGGTCCTGACTGCGGCTACCGCAATTTGAATTAAATATACAAACAAATACATCCATCCATCGGGAATCACGCCATTATCTCTTGGACACGTATGTCTTGGAGCTTCTACGTTGCAACGGGTGCGTGGGTTGCAAGCAACCGGCTCCTTTAAGTTGCGACTCGCCGCATTGCTCGGCCTGGGAGTTCGGTTGCGAGGGGGTGTGAGCCTGGAATGTGACGGTCGTTGCGGTTGCGCCGCTCCTGCTGAGATCATCTCTGCCTTTGCTCCAACCTGTGAGAAAGCAACCCAGCAAGCAGCAAACGGCTGCAACAAGGGCTGCGAGACGTGCAAGACGTGCGGAGCGAGACGTGAGAGATGTGGCTCGCCACTCGCAGCGTGCTCAGTTCGGCATCTCTGCGCTCATCACATCTCCGCCCCTTGGACAGTGGCATCTCGCAACCATGCACTCAGGCATGCTGTCTGTCAACGTGAAGTAGATAAACAGAAAACCTGGTACGCCTGCCTTGAAAGGCTGGCATGTTCATCGGAGACGATACAAAGGTGCATATGATGATGTATCTTTTTACAAAATTTTGCATATTCTCGCGCCAATTGGAGACATGAAATTGGCGCGAGAATATGCAAAATTTTGAGACATGAAATAGTTAATAGATGATAGATAAACAGATACATGAGATAGATGATAGTAGATGATAGATATGAATACCACAGAGATGACTTGCAGATGATATCGCGGGATGCGGTTCAAAACCCGAGTTGTTCCTGCCTTAAATGGAAAAATAGCGCTCTCCTGTGCTGATATGGGAAGAGAAGTGATGGTGGGGACCTCACAAAACTTCTGGGGTCCTCATGAGCACTCTTCGATGATGTCGCATGCTTATCAAACCATACGTGAACTGGCTGAATCAGTCGCATGCGAACCATCGTCGCATGCTACTGGTAGCGCCGCTCCAACGTTGACAAGGTGGCATGTAAAAGCATGCAGTTGAGTGGCAATTGTTTATCATAGCCACATACATACACAGACACGGGCATATGTATGCAGGTTGCTCGGGCAGGAGCATGCGTACAGCCATGTCTCGGGCTGAAGACAGACTGTGGGTGCGAGCTTCAGAACATGAAACTCTTTGTGACACGCGGTAAGTCAGGAGGTGCTATGAAGGTGCCTCATAGAGGTACTTTACCCATAACCCTCGAGTCGCTCGGATGGGAGGGTGCTCGGGTCGGACACCCTCAACAGGGACCCTCAACCCCCTACCCCCTCCAAAAGAAAAAAATTGGACACCGCCGAATGTTGGCAGGCGTAATCTACGGCGGAATTTGCTTCGAGAGCAATATCTCTAACCATCAGTGTCCAGGGCACACCGGAAAACAGCTTGCGCCGAACCAAGGTTCGAGCGCATGACCCCTCGAATCGAAGGTGGCAGTTTCACATGTCCATAGGTGACTTGTGACTACCCCCTCCAAGTGGACAAAAAGTAGACATGAACTTGAGCTCCCGACATGCCTACCTCAGCTGAATGGCCCCACAATAACCAAAGAGTGAAGTAGACCACGAAACACGTGCAAGTTCAAAGCATTTGCTGCAATAGTGACTGTATGCGGGCTTTGATGACTTTCCCAATCTCGAGATGCGTCATTCTAGGTCAGGGGGGTCCCAAGGGGAGGATGGGTCGACCCCACACCCCCCCTGAAAACATGGACCCGTGGTCGACCTTCCGGCCACGGGTAGAGGGTCATCTTACCCCCTGACCTACCACGTGTCACGAAGTGTTTCACATGGAAAAGCTAATGGCTTGTGATAACACATGTTGCTCATGCTGGGGCGCTGCCAATCTTGTTGGGGCAGAATGCATCCACTGCGTAAACTTCTCATGTGGTTCTTGGATGGCAAGGATGTCAATGTTGAGATCGGTCACGGTCTTTGCCTGTTACAGCTAGCATGTGTCAGTAAGCATCAAGGGTGCCATTATCAATGGTGGCTGTCTTGCGCTGTGGGCGCTGCAGCTTGACACATTCACGCTGAGCGACGCGGAAAGGTTCAGGAGGCATCTCAGCGAGAATCGCCACTAAGTATGATGAACGTTCATCATTATGATGTTGTGATATCAAAGCTCATGAACGACTAAACATTATGTGTGGGTCTGTTGATGTGTTCTGCAATCTTGCGTCGATAGTATCGGACCTCGTAGAGTCCTCTACTAGTCAACTAGTGGACATACGTTTATGGCTGTTCTCATGGTTCCCATTCTGATACCCCTTTTAGTGCATACACCGTGTAAGAAGCAAGAAAGAAAATGACCCGGAGGAGGACCCTGACATGCAGGAGCCGCCCCACACGCTCTGTCCCGACTGCTGGCGACTGGTTCAGTAACCACGAGCACGCTTATAGGGATGTCAGCCCTCATTTTCATTGCACCGTTTTGTACCGTATCGTTATACTTGCCCTACTATGCGAAGTGCCTAAAATGATATGACGATGTTTTCGCTCCCCTGCTCAGTGTCGTCCCACATACGGCTCTGTTTCACTCCTGCTTACCTGTGATGGACGCGCATGCATGGTAAACGACGATACATTACGAGATGGCTACTTCCAACACATTTGAAGTGCGTTCGCCGTACGCCGCACCGGAAAACGAGAGAATGAGTACAATTCCGCACGGTACGTAATTCTTCTGACTTTCTTGTGTCCAGACTGTGACACATCCTGTGCGTGTCAGGGTTGGTCTGATGCGTCCTTGCCTGTTTCAGACTATCTGATCTGACAGCGTGCCACTCGAGTCAGTTTGAAGACATAACTTACAGGTTCGGCAACCGCCGTCAGTCCTTCTGCACACCTCCTAAGGCTGACTGCTTTGTGGTCGGCCTGTCGATTCGCTTCATTACTTGGTCGTGTGTACTCAGCGCTATAAAGGTCACACACTCGCTACTACGGACACCCCGGTGCACGGGAAAGCCGACCGTAATACGATATCGGACGAAGTTCCGGACGTGACGGGACATCGGTGGGCGCCGATATCCTTTACGCAATACAAGCGTCGCAAAGCAATACAGAACGCAAACAATGCATACACATGATGTTTGCTTGATGCTTTCAGTCCGTTTGACTGTACATCAGTTTCGGAGCATGTACTCAGTCACAACGCCCCCTCGCGACGCTGGAGGAAAGTTTCGATGCAAGCCTGTGTCCTCTTCTCGCAAGCCAGCTTTCAGAATATGTAAACAGAAGTAGTCAAGCTGACAAATCCTAAATCCACCACTTCATCATAAACGTGCGCTGCTTTCCTGGCCTTTGGCTCCTCCCCAATAGCGAAAGAAGCCGACACCTGGCCAGTCATTTCGAGAGACGTAGAAGTTTTTATATGATTTGCTGCGCTTTATGCATATGCCGCTGCGTCCGAACCTCCATCTCTTTGTGTGACGATGCGTGCCGTTTCAAAACAGCCGCGATAACCGTTGCGTACTCACGCCTCCATTTCGTGAGTTACCATGATGGACGGATGCATGGGATTGTTATCGGTGTTGGCTGACGAAAGGTTAGCTGGCAGGGTAGTGCTTCAACATGGACCATTGGATTTTAAATTTGCATGCATAGATAGCATTCGCATGAATCATTAAAAATTGTATGCTCTTTACTGGTATGTAGGTGCAACAAAGTTGTGGTTGACATTTGCTGTATGTGCAGGAGGCATGCGAGTACAACACACCGTGCTGGCAACATCAGCTGACAGCATGCAGAGCAGAGGTATGAGACTCAGGATTGGTTGTGTGCAAGGAACAATACTTCGTGTACAAGCTTGGGAATCCGCAGCTTTTGAGAGTGCACATACATCAGCCAAATGTGTAGTGCATTCTGACTGGCATCGAGAAGGTCCGATGTGTTCTGGGTAATGCGCAAGAGGATTGCAACGCGCTTTCGAAAGACATCCTTGACAGCTCCTCGCAGACATGTCTGCCAGACACAGCAGACATCACATTAAGGTATTTCTTGCACCATCGTTCGCTACCTTTGCGAACTTCCAATCCAACCACATCTTCCTTCCAATATGCCTCCCACTTCCCCGCAGGCTGTGAGTTGGGTGGGGTCCGAGGTCGGTGCCGTGTTTCTTCGCAGAACATCTCCGACAGATTTTGCAAGCGGCTTGATTTTCCTATGTCGGCAAGCCGCCTGGCCTCACACTCTCGGTACATGGCATCATTCAAAGGCATGAAACATGGGGGGTACAGAAGAGGGATGGCAGATTCAAGGCTAGCCTAAAGCGTAGTGTTGCTGTCAAAGCTGCGTGTCAAGCTGTAGGGCGCTGCTACGATGTCGCTGGTGCACCACCTGCTGGTGAATGAGGAGCTGTGCAGTGGCGAATGGAGCCCTGATGCGCGTATGGGAGATGTTGCTGGTAATGGTGGCCTGGACTGCGATAGCCTGAAAGACCAAGACTGCCTCGAGATCGACAAAAATGTCGTGCTTGCCCAGGAAGTCGGTGATACGACCCCGGAACTCCCATACGTCTTGGCTGGGGTGCCAAAGCCAACAGGTGCGTGCTCGATGGCTAAGGGCTAGGTTGTGGCGGACCACTGGTGGTGGTTGTGGCACAATTCTTCTTCAGGATGGCACGGCCTCGTTGATGGCAGGCAACCAAGCTATGGCGTGCGCATGCATGAAACCCTGCCAAATGGTTCTTAAGAGGAGATTCTCAAGATAATGGTTTCTCTTCTCCGGCTCAAGGCCGTTGTTGATCGAACAATATTTTTGTTTCTGTCTTGTTCGGACTAAGTTTGGGCCCAAGATAGGTGCACCTTTTTGCGGTTTGAACCACTGGAATACTATTTACAGGTAATGTTTGATACGACGGAATGTCCGGTCACCTGGTTTCTTGCCGTAGTAACTTGGCGCTTGTACTGGACATGAGTCACGTCACGTCGGGGTTAGGCTCAAATGCTGTTTTCTCAAAAGAACACAGCTGTAGTGCAGCAATTCCTGCAAACCGCCGGTTCAATTGAGTCGTAAAACGACAGGGGTCTGCAGTGCAATGTGTTAGGAGTTGCTGACTCACGGGCTGAGCCCAGACCAAAGCTTCTAAAAGCTACATTGATGCATGGTAGTTCTTGAATATGCATGCAGCACCGGAGATCGCATAAGCATGGCCAAGGGCTCTGCACAGGGCAGTGCACTACATGAGGCAATCGCGCAAAGTGTCGCACGTACGACTCCGATAGCTCTTACATGTGTAAGCCCTGTTCGATAGCTACATCCTTGTTTGGACTGTCAGCAGGCTGATTCCGGTGGTCAGCATGACGGACCGTAGGTGCTGCAGGATCTGATCCGAATCTCTCAGATCAGCTGTAGCATGTGGACACGTAGTGCTTGCTGTACTGTCTGTCGTCTTTAGATGATGATGATGATGATGATGATGTATCTTTTTACAACACTACCGCATTCACATGGACATTGGCAACTCCAAGAAATACTTGGGAATCAGTGCTACCATTGCTTTCATCTGAGGCAAGCGTACCTGGACCAGCCTGACTTACCATATCCTGACCTGACATTATGTGTGTGTCTTCTTCATCGTGTTGTACCCTGCAAGAAAAGAGATTAGATATGTATACTACAGCTTTACATTGTATCTCAGGGAATGGTTGTTCCTGGTCGTTTCACCTAGTCATTTGACTCTCTTAAGTACTGTTCACCGGATATTTTGACTGTCTGGCCTGACGGCCGCGTCCGCGTTCATGGACTGCGTTGTTTCGCACCCGGTGGTCGCGTCGTTTGTTCGCGATGCCGCAGAGGTTGCCGGATCCGCGGCAGCGAAGGCGGAGCTGCGGAAGCAACGAGCCTTCGAGGAGTTTGGGGAGGGCTCCGCTTACGACTTCATCCCACTCGCCGTGGAGTCGTTTGGCCGCATGGGCTCCGCCGCCTCGCGTCTCCTTTCGGAGCTTGGCGACTTGGCGGCAGGGGGGGGGAACCGGGTGTCCAAAGCTGCCTTCGTACGTGGCGTCCGTCGGGAGCTCAGCTGTGCTTTGTGCAAGGGCAACGCGCGCATGTACTACAAGTCCCTCTCTCGTATCGCCGTGAACGTCGGCTCGGACTTCCATGCAGGGTGTGATGCACCGCAGGAAGATCCCGGCGTGGCTTAGTCTGCTGGTTTTCTTGTATGTTTTGTCTTTGTTTGTGTCATTGTTTGCAGTGTTAGTTTCTGTGTTTTTTCCTGTTTTGCCAGCCCTGTCGCTTGTAAATAACTACTGTTCACCGAGTAATGTGGGCGCAAGAGCTAGCAGTGGGACCCCAGCGTTTCACTGGTATCGGTCTTCAAGTTCAGAGGTGCGGCCAGGAACCAACCCCACAGTATTGCTTTGCTGTGGAGGTTAGATGTGTGTGGTGTGGTTTCATCTGTGAGCTCAGTTTTCATGTCATTGCCACCTCGACGGACTGCCTTTCATGCCACCTTCAAGGACCAAGGGTAATACAGTCCGTCGCTTATAAGTCTTGCTGGTTCGTGTTGATGTGGACCCCCTTTGCACAGCACTGTTCCTGCCCTTTGCTGGACGCATGTAATTCGATTGCAGCCTCATACCCTTTTGCGTGAGAGATAGCATGCTTCATCTGAAAGTCAGCCCTTATCATTCCATCTGCCAATGTCAACACACCTGACGTGCTGGAGCGTTTGAGCTCTCCCACTCGGTCAACATAGCATGCTCTTTCCGTATCCTTCAAAGGCAAACACTTTCAAACAGAATGCCACCACAAAGGCATACTCTTGACTGCATGTACCCTCTCATGACGGCAACTGCATCTTGTCAGGAGTGCATAACATTACAAGTAGTTTGGTGGTTAGTTTAATGGTACAATGTGCAAGTCAATTGAACACGAGTCCTTCAGGCGAATTGGAGGTGCTACATTGAGAGGCCCATAGAAGTAAACCGGGGTATGTGTTGATCCCTAGGCTGTTGGGCAGAACAACGATGTGCTCGATTGCGACGCAGAAAATGCAAAGAGTGCCTGGCGAGTCGTAACAGGTACCGTAGTATATTAGACATTCGGAGAGTCACGCGTCACACTGTGCCAAAGTTCCTTACCGTGTCGACAATTATATTGTGTCACGCGTCACGCTAGGGGGAAAAAACCTCCGTATCAGGCGATTTCTCCGATATTTCTGCCATATTTGGGCGTTCTTCCTAAAAGACGGAGAAATAATAGATGTCACGTGTCACGCTCTGAAAAAAGCTTCCAAATGTCTAATATACTACGGTAAGAACGCAGCGCAACAGCGTTCTCACACAAGCAGAGACCAGCCGAGGGACAGGTCGGCATCGAGGCACCTGAGCCCCAAAAAAAGGAACTGCACTGCGATGGTGCAACCGTGTGTAGGGCCTACTACTTTGGGCGAAACGCAACCCTGCAAGAGTGTGACCTCTCTATGCGGAGACCTTGGCGTCCTGGCCGAAGGTGACGCTGAGGCCCTTGCCTGATCGGAGTGCGTTGGACCTGACGATGGACGCCACGGTGTTAACTAGGAGCTTGACATCGTCGAGGGGGTTTCCGGGCACCACAGTCTTGTAGAGATAGGAATCGAAGGTCATCTTCTGCACGTAGTCGTCCTTGCAGAGCTCGACAAAGGCCTCGCGGGCGGGGTTGGAGCGGTAGAAGACCTTTTGCAGAATGTCCAGCACCTTGTAAGTGGTCCAGTACTTGCGGTCCCACTTGTCAAGGTAGTCACGAATCGCGCCCTCGCCGCACTGCACGCCGACACCACAAACAATCAATCCGCGCCGCTCAAATGATAATTCAATGCTGGTTGCTTGCGGCCTGAGCCGCCTAGATCTTGCATGTCTACAATGCTATCCGTCTGTGTGATGCATCAAGGCACTGAACGGATATGAACAGCCCTAAGGGGGTTGGCGGACAACTACTTGGGAATCATTGCTAGCATTGTCATAAACCGGCGTTCATTGCTTTCACACCAGAGAGCCAAACTCTTCAGCACGCGTCATGATGTAAACGAGGGTGCTGGACAATGCGAGCGGCTTATGGAGCATCAATGCACACGGTAGCCTCAGCTATCGTCCTATCGAATCAGCTCAGCTATCGTCCTATCGAATGGCAGCGACTAGCATCCAAGCACCCAGTAAAAGTCGAAGTGCCACAGGCTGTCCGGCATATGTAGCCATGTCCAATGGTGGCTAGGCCAAACCTAGTTACAACGGCCCGCTAAGTACAACACTCTACAATGCTGTCCGTCTGTGCCGTCCTTGCTCTGTCTGTGTGATGCATCAAGGCACTGAACGGATATGAACAGCCCTAAGGGGGTTGGCGGACAACTACTTGGGAATCATTGCTAGCATTGTCATAAACCGGCGTTCATTGCTTTCACACCAGAGAGCCAAACTCTTCAGCACGCGTCATGATGTAAACGAGGGTGCTGGACAATGCGAGCGGCTTATGGAGCATCAATGCACACGGTAGCCTCAGCTATCGTCCTATCGAATCAGCTCAGCTATCGTCCTATCGAGTGGCAGCGACTAGCATCCAAGCACCCAGTAAAAGTCGAAGTGCCACAGGCTGTCCGGCATATGTAGCCATGTCCAATGGTGGCTAGGCCAAACCTAGTTACAACGGCCCGCTAAGTACAACACTCTACAATGCTGTCCGTCTGTGCCGTCCTTGCTCTGTCTGTGTGATGCATCAAGGCACTGAACGGATATGAACAGCCCTAAGGGGGTTGGCGGACAACTACTTGGGAATCATTGCTAGCATTGTCATAAACCGGCGTTCATTGCTTTCACACCAGAGAGCCAAACTCTTCAGCACGCGTCATGATGTAAACGAGGGTGCTGGACAATGCGAGCGGCTTATGGAGCATCAATGCACACGGTAGCCTCAGCTATCGTCCTATCGAATCAGCTCAGCTATCGTCCTATCGAGTGGCAGCGACTAGCATCCAAGCACCCAGTAAAAGTCGAAGTGCCACAGGCTGTCCGGCATATGTAGCCATGTCCAATTGTGGCTAGGCCAAACCTAGTTACAACGGCCCACTAAGTACAACACCAAATCCCCGGCAGTGCGAGCTTGGAAAAAGTTCCGTATGCGAAGCACTTCCTGGCCAAGAACTGTCCACTGTTTCTGCAGGCCAGAGCGGTGCGAGAACCAGTCCTGGGCATGTGTTGCAAACTCCACGATAGCAAGAAGTTTGAATTCACGATGCAAACTACACAAGATTTGCAGACACACCCATGATCCGCCGCTCTTGTCCCTTTCCTCGGGCCTTACCCCTTTACACCCTCCATTACCCACCTCACATTCCCAAAGCCCACAGCATGATGTCAAGCCCTTCCCTTTTCGGTGACGGGGTACTAGAGCACAGACAATGCTCCGTAATGAAGCTCCTCCTTCCCCTCTTCCCGACTCGTGGCGCAACGTCACGAATCCGAGAACATAGTGAACGCTTCCATCTGTGGGCACTACCACCACATCCACATCGTTGTGGGTTTCCTTACTGTACCTCATTTTCGTCTAGCATCGTGCGATCACATGTACAATAGATACCAAACGCAGCAACAGCAAGGTAGGTGGACATGACCAGCAAAGGAGGCGTACCATGACGGTTCCGTTCTTGGACGCGGTGACGATTGCCTCAGCGCACATGCGGCCAGACTTAGCGGCGAAGTAGATGCCCTCCCCGGAGCACTTGGTGACGTATCCAGCAGCGTCACCGACGAGACCTACTCTGCCCTGCACCCGACGGGGACGGGGGTGCTCTGGGATGGGGTGTGCCTCAACGCGGATGATCTTTCCGCCGGTGCACTTGGCTGCGGAGCGGTCGCGTGTTGCCTGCTGGTACTGCTTGATCGCGGTCTTGTTCACGACGGTTCCGGTTCCAACAGCGACATGGTCGTACTTGGGGAACACCCATCCATAAAAGTCCGGGGAGACATCGTCACCGACATACATCTCAGCGAGGTCCTTGTAGTACTCCATCTTGTCGTCGTCGATGCGAATTCGCTCCTGGAAGGCGATCGCGTAGTCGTACTCACCCGCGTCGATGTCCTTTGCTACGCGCGAGTTGGCTCCGTCTGCTCCGATGACGAGGTCAACCTCCATTGTCTTGGGGATGCCGACCTGGCACATTGCATGAATTGCTTGAGCCACCGTCAGTTTGTGTACCGTTCAGCCAGAAATTGCAGAGCTCAGGCAGAAAAGCAGCCACTCGTCTGGTACTTCATTGATGGAGTGAACGCAATGCAGCATGCGGATGATTATTGCACGTCGTCGCAGTGGCTTCGTCTGTATGTCTGCTCGGATGTACGTCCGGCTCTTGCGACCAAGTTCGACTCAACAACGAAGCGTGTACAAAATGCTGGGTCACACCTTGAGGCTGCCTTCGAAGTCATTGTACTTGACTGTGATGGGCCCATCGCCGTTCTGGGTGAGTCCCATGAACAGGCCGTTGATGGTTTTGGCCCCCGACTTGTCAGCACGCTTGCGGAGGAAGTCATCGAACACCTCGCGACGGCACATGCCGATATACTCGCTCTCCGACATGGTCTGTCCGACGTCGACCACGCGGTTTGATGGCGAGATCATCTTCATCTTTGTGACCTTGCGGTCGATTATCTCCATCGGCAAGTCGAATTCGTCAATCATGCACAGGGGGATGGCCCCACCACATGGCTGCAAGGACACACAATATGTTTAAGGCCGTCACCACAATCACAAGATCAGATGCCAATCGTCATGAGTGCAAGGTGAAGAACACCATGCGTCAAGAGTTCTGCAAAACGTCAGTGCCTCGCAATCCTGAACCATCGCGAAGGACGGCGAGACAGGAGTATCGGGAAATGCTTGAAACAGAATGGCTGCAGTTGAGCATCCCACCATCGAGACTTGCGGGAAAGACTTGCAAGTAGTAGACACGTGATCGCTTGAGGGGCCAGCTAGGGTTCCACTGCGTGGAATGAGGAACGGCAAACAATTCAACGAAAGTCGATAGTTACATCACTCAAAACGTCATACAGAGTGTTGACAGGTGGTCAGCTCACAGGTATGGGCAACTTCCCTTGCATCAGCAGTATTGCCACGATAGGGAGCCACGTCGAATTTGCGCATATTCACTTACACCAATTGTAGAAACACGCATGCTTGCAAAACACTACAAGAAATGATATGAATTTATTCATGTTGGAACATAGACGCTTTAGACTCGTGGTCGTCAAGCCTCTCATGCGCTGGAAATGCTTGATTTGGTTGATACGGCATCAGTACCCTATCGAAATTTGTGAGCTACATGATGAAAGACACATACCACGCACATAATAGGCACTGCACTGAAAATTGCGCGTAACTTTGTGTGAAGACTTACGACAGGGGTCTGCAATCTGAGTTGGAGCACTGCAGAGTGCTCACTACGCGCTGTATCTCAGCTATCGGTGTCGCACCTTGCAGTTGTCCATCTTGCGCTCAATCATGAACACTTCAACCCCACCCTTGGCAAGATCATCTGCTGCAACTGCACCGGATGGTCCACCGCCGACCACCATGACGCGCAGTTTGCGGTCAAGCTTGGCTCCATCCTTGATAGCCTGAACGAGGACGGCTGAAGAGCGCCCTGGAGCTGCAACGCGAACTGTGGAGCGCACAGCAACACCAGAGAAAGCCTTCCGAACGGCGACACGTGCTCCACCCACACGAATAGCGGCTTTGCGAGATGCGACAGGGGCAGCGACCCTGCTTGCTTGAGCAGTAATCGCCATTTTATCTATCTTGCAAAGTGTTCGTTCGCTAACCTGGTAAACGGACAAGGCTGTATGATGCCCCAGTATCAACTTGTAGACGTTACCCTGGGTAGCACTCGGAGGTTTTGATGTTAGCACACAGTATCGTCAGTAGGGCATGTCTTTTGATGTTGGAAAATCTTGATGAGAGGAGGTTCCTTGGCGTACCAGAGACACGTCATGCTGTGAGATCTGCGCGCCATCTGGAGTGCGATGGCGGGTAAATGTACAAACAATGCGCTCACTGACGATGCGATACAGACTGCGCGGAAAGAACGCACCAAGCATTTCTCCTACATATTGAGCACTGACGTCGACTGCGTTCTCGCGTCCGAATGGCAGAACTCAAACAAACCGACCATATTCCGAACAGTGCAAAATCATTTCGCATACGTACCCTGCCCACATGCTGTGACAGTGAAACGGTAGTGTATGTTCAGGAAATCCATTCACTCGTACACACTGTCACGAGAGGTTGTGCATTCCTCAGCATAGTCACGGAAGTTTCAGGTGGCCAGCTATCCGAGCGTACCAGATGCGACAGATACTGACCAGATTCGGCCGCTCATAATCTCGTTGCACTTTTCTGGCTTCAGCAGTGACATTTTTACTAGCCAACAGCTGTTATCGGACTCTTACATTCGAGTTTTCAGTCTAGCTCAGAGCGGGACAACTAACAAGCCAAGTGTGGGCTCATACGTTAATAGCATAAATGTAGATGACGCTATAAGGGTCTGCGCTTACATGAGGCTTCCTCAAGTAAGCGCACGTCTACAATCACTACAAACGATACCCAACGATGGCAGATGGATGATGGTGTCGTGCTGGAGGCTAGGAAGTCTTCTTCTTGCTGCTTTTGAATGCGTACGTCCGCAAAAAGAAGTTGGTGAAGAGGAGGAAGAAGATGATGCATTGGAACACCAGCATGACAGCTGACAGTCGTGGGGTGTAGCAGTTCTTGTAGATCATGGTGGAGCCCTGCAGGCCAAAGATCCAGTGAGGCCAGCATTGCTTTACGAGCCCAAAGGCGAGATGACGTCGTTAACATACAGTCGCTACAGTCAATATGCCGGTAAAAAGGACCTGCAAATAGAAGAAAAACTCATGCCAGAGAGCCTTCCGCACTACCCAGCTGTCTGGATACGGTGGACGAAAACTTCTTGTCACCTTTTGCCATTTAGAACCAATACCCGGCACTTGGTTTATTCGCGTTTGAACGTGTGGACGACGCGCCCCAGGCATCAAAACGGTCATATGCCAACAACCTGGCATGTATTTAAGCGAAAGCACGGCGGCCGGACAGGAGGCGTTGTTCAAGGTCAGCCGAAAACAACGGAGTATTGGAAAATCAAACGACAACAGAAAGGTTGGGTGTAACGGCCAAAGCCGATCTTGCGCGTAAGTAGAGGGATGCTTCATGGGATCGCTATAACTTTGCTATAACGCTCTTCCCGATATACACCAGATGACCGACCGCTATTGTTCATCATTATCGACCAAACTGACAAGACAATGCATTTGGCAGCGCAGGCAAGGGTGCCTGGGCAGCGCGGCGTGCCCATAATCCTAGCGAAACTTGGGAGGCTTACGAAAGACAAGCCACCAATCATCCATCAGAAGCCTCCTGCAACCCAATGCACCAGGCCCGACATCGCCCTTGCAGTTGGTGCACTGGCCAGCTACAGCAGCGCACCGAGGCTTGCGTAACTCCTTGTGGTTATGCCAGTTCCTAAGGAGACCGCAAGCTCATCAAGCCCCCGAGTCGGGAACATGGAAGCAGCCAGCCACACCGTTGCGTAGCTTCCTCCATCGTGTGCACACACACTAGACCATCGTCAACGTAAAACATCGGCATCACCGCGCTGCCGTCCACATGCAAGATCCATAGGGAAGGTGCATAGCGTAGGGCGAAGTCACCACAAAGGGCTTGGTCCAGCCCAACGCTGACTCTTCCCTACAACCCTTGCTCTGGGACAGCGGGGCTGTGATGGCCATGTTCTACATGGACGACGGTCTCTAGAGTGTGTGCACGTACGGTACAGGAAGCTGGTGCACTGGTGTGGCTCGTCGCGTCCATGTTCTCCATTCGGGGACCAGGTGGGACACGATCGCAGTGTTTCCGAAACCTAGCTGGAACGAAAACTACTTTCATCCTTGCCCTTGGCAAACTGGCACACTTCCTGGGGATACATTTACCCGAGAACAGAGAGGCAAGAACTACCGTACGACCGGTATGTTTTCGCTGTCGCTAAATGCTTTGTTTTTCCCTTTGGTGCCAGTTCTGTGAGGCGGAGTAGCATGAGCAGGTGTGCCTGATAGCTCTTGATGCTGGGCAACCCGTCGGACATCACATGAGCACACAGGAGGCCTTGAAAGACAGGGTTCTTGACAAATCTTCAAAGGTCGCAAAGTACATAGAAAAGAAAGCATTCAATACATCAGGCAGCCTAGCCAGTCTGTCACAGAAAGAGCATGCCCATCGACACAACGGTAATCCACCGCAAGGGTGGGGGGGGGAAGGGGTGCACCTGGACAATGAAGCAGATAAACTGGATCATTTGAGACATGGTGATCAAGGGCTTGATCATCGTGAGCTTGATGCCGCAAGTAGCTGCAAGATAGTAGCCGTACATGAGAACATGAATGGAGCTATTCAGGAAGCAGCAGAACCAGGCATCCCCCCCCGGGCCGTATTTCATCACCGCCCACCACACCGGGAAGAACGTGCTTGCGTGATGGTAGACGTGCAGGAAGGTTATCTGACGATTATTCTTTTTCAACACCATAATGACTGTGTCTACGAACTCGTACGCCTGCAACACACGTCGTTGCTTCAGCTGTGGAATAGATGCTGTGTTCTTGCGCAACATGCCATTCATTTTTCACTGCTGCAGCATATGCAAACCATCGATGAATTTCGCCTACGATGCTCAAACACATCACCAGCTGGACAAATGAGAGCGGTAAGAGCCGCAAAACAGAGAGACACAGCGAACTCTACACATGCATATGCAAGCCGTTCTCCATTCCATGAGATGATCTAGAACACGCCATACATTATAAGAAGCCCATGAACCGTATTCCAAGTACTGCTTGGAGTTGCCAATGTCCATGTGATATGGTAGTGTTGTAGAAAGGTACATCGTCATCAGCCATACCTTGGAAATGTAGTGAATGTAAAGCACACGCGCTAGCGCCGCGCCTGTTGGACTGAATGACTTCCCTCCATCTGGCGAGAGGATGTCGTTCTGGTTGCAATAGAGGGCGAATCCAGTTTTGCTCCAGCCAAAGTTGAGGTACGAGAAGCGGACGCACTCGACTGCCATGTACAAGCTCAAGCTGAACAAGACCAAGTTATGAAAAACAGCAAACGTCTTCACTTTGAAGGGTTCCCGGTTCTTCATCACTTGGATGCCCAAGGGTATGCCAATCATATCTGCGACAGCCATCTGAAGAGTCAAAGACATCTCAAGAGTCAAACACATTGCAAGAGTCAAACACATCGCAAGAGTCAAACACATCGCAAGAGTCCAACACATCGAACGAGTCAAACACATTGTGAGAGTAAAACATGGTCAGGGTGGGTCCAGTGTGTCGTCGTATGACAGACGTTGAGCTCTTCCCTCTCTGTTCTCTCTCCTGGCCTCTGCTTCTTCCCTCTCCTGGTTGTGTATTTAGGGTTTGGCACTCAACGAAAGCCTTGCAGTCTCCGGGGCATTTTCCACCAGGCGCTGGCCACAAGAGCAACAGAAAACCTAACAGTTCTGCAGGCCTTGTCCAGCAGGCGTTTGGCCCCCAAGCAAAGGGGCACCAAAACTTTGAAGCTTTGTTCTGAAATTTTGGCAGCCGGGAGGCTCTATTGTGCGAGCAGTGACCTGCGCAAAGTCTTGCTGGGCTGCTTGGATGAGTGGGGAACGCACATGCCAGGGAGATGAGTAGGGGGGGCTGCCATCCAATCAATGGCCAATTTTCCACACGAGAATCTGCAAGAAAGAAGAAAATGTGTATCTTCTCTTCATCACAAGAGAGCAAACAGCTGCTTCCGGCACATGTCTGCAGACCGCCAATAATCAATATTGCGTTTCAAGCCATGTTGCAACGGCTTGGCCGGCGGTGCTAAGTGAAATGTCATCAGCGAGATGCCCTCCCTTGGAACACGCACTGCAGCTAGTTCATGTCAACTGCCCGGCCAACTACGTAAGGACATCACCAGATGTTGCCTCCAGCCAGGCATGCCATACATATATGTACACGTATGACTGCGCGCGACATGAGGCATGGAATGAGCCTTCGGTGAGCCTGAAACCTGTCACGGCAACCGGATGTAGTGTCATCTGTAAAACACACCCGCCCATTCTACATGGCAAGCAACGTATGCGCTGATGAACTTGAGCGCTGAGTGCTTGCAACAGCCTCCGCATCGTGACAAACATCTGACTCACTTCAGCTCGTGCCTGCTGGATATCTGTTACTACGCTCATACTCAACAATGCCTATGTTGTATGGACATATGGATTCCGTCCACCGGACACATATGGGCGATCATGACTCGAATCTCTGGCCTGCCTACACATGCTGCTCACTGAAACTCGAAACTCTCTCGGTGATCTGAATTGTGTGAAAGGGTAGCAAAAGAGGAGGGTAGGGCTGTCCCGACCGCGGACGCTTCATGACATTGCTTTTCGGGTGCGGCTCTGAATTTGCCGTGCAGCCTGAGCCATGCTGGTCTATCTAAGATCGACCCTAGAACATGGTCGAATGGTGATCCTTTCTGCCGATTGACAACATCCAACATCTCACACAAGTATTGCAGGTGCTGTGTATACTTTGCAGGACAAATGGAAAGCATTGTTTACGATGGTGGAAACGAACGGTGCAAAAACCCTAGTAGCAAGCTGATAAGGTTGTAAACGCACAACATGGCCACCAGTGACAGGACCGTGTCACTACTTATGTCAGTATATCATGCCTGGAAAGCATTGCTCGCAGACCATTGCTGGTGCGTCTCTGCCACTTCAATATGCACACCTGCGTATCCAGGGCCCACAAGCCAGTCGTATGCAGTGCTCAGCATCTCCTTTACACCATTCATGGTTTCAGAAATTGCCGAGGCAATACTTGGAACAGCAACTTAGAACGATCCGTGCAAACACTGTTGTATAGAGGTTGCATAGAGTACCCAGCAGCGCGGTTCACCAATAACTTGCGGAACAAAGCATTGTTGCAAAAGTCGCAAGAACAATTGGCGATGTCCGTCGGCTACATAGGTCAGTAACATGAGTGGGGAAACAAGTCGCAATGGTAACTGTTCCACCGTGCCATTTTTGCCTTGTCACGTATGGATGCTGACAGTTCGACCAGGAAAATGCCACCTGTACTGCAGGCGTAACTCTGGTAGATCGGAGCGTGACAGCATTACACAGAGATTCCTCAGCAAGCTTCGTCACTAGTTGTCATGCACCAACGTCATTGCTTGCTATCCCTCGCCAGTGCGCACGATTATCGCACGACGAAGGCACCATGTGTTGCGTGCAACCGGCGCCAGGGAAGCGCCTCCAGACTATGGAGAGCTCGGCCACCTACTCGCTTGACATTGACCGATTCCCACCAGTAAGCGCAGCGCAGCTATACACACCACACAGTGTAATTGGACAAACTAGGGACATCCCCAATCCGGCGAGGCAAAGGATGCACGCATAAGAGCGCGTTCCAAAGGCTCGTCGAGGTCGGTGCGGTGCAGCCCGACATTTTTACAGGTTTGCTTTGGGCGTGCTGATTGGCGCGTAACGAGGCCGGGAGCGCTTTTTGCTCTCGCTATACCACACCACCCCCCCGATAGTGACTGCGTAGCCTATCATGCCAACCATGCTCATTGGGTTTTTGAACACCGCCACTGATACGATTGCTGCGCAGAACCCTTTTGCGTTCCCGAGCACCTGCACAGGCAGCTCCTGTTACAACGGATTGGCTTCGCCATCCCCTGCTTGCGAGGGGGCCACTACAGTGATGTGATCCTGTCGAAGGAAAGGAGGACACGACTGACGTTTCGGCACATTCACGTTCCCCGGGACTGTCGAGGCATAGGCTCTGCAGCATCTGGCGCATGGCCGGAAGCAAACCATGGCGAGCATCCTATGCATAGAAGTGTTGGACCTCTTTACGTGTCGACAAAGTGATTCGGGAATCGCGGGCAGTCAGATGGCGTGCCCACGTCACCATCGATGACTCGACGACTCATGTCACCCAAACACCCAGACAGAAAGTCCAGATTCAAACCGTCTTGGGAACTCGGTGTCTATTACGATCAGCCTGTTACAAGCAAGGGTGTATGTCACGAAGTGTCCTCTTTTTAGGAACTTTGAGATTACGTATTGCTTGGATCTTATTCTATGCAAGTGCCTAATGCTTCTGTTTCTAGAGAAGTAGATGTTGCCTTCTCATGTGCTACATAAATAGCATGTTTGCTGCATACTCAGGATTTGTTCTGTTGTGAGCGGAATATACCAACAGGAAGGAACGCGCCTGGAGGGACAGCGCGGAAGTGTGCTTGGTGACAAGGAAATTGAGGAGATTGGCCAGGTACGCGGCGGTGCAGTTGAGTAGCAGCAGCGCGACGAAGCCAGGACGGGTCGTTGCGTACATCGCAGTGACACCAAAGGAGGTTGGCTCGAGGAACATTGCAGCGACGAGCAGCATGATGCTAGAGATCGGCGACATGTACATCAGAAGGTTCATGCTGTCCATCCTTTCCGAGTCCGCTAGGAGCACCGACTGCACATCGAGACACCGTTTGTCAACGCTTGTCAGGTGAAAACGAAACCCAGAGACATTTTGGGACAAGCTATGCTGAGCCTTCCTCCAGACTTTGCGGTTTGCGGGCCCAGTTCCCGAAATTTGCATGATGAGCGAGTACAGAGAAGGTGGTGGTACCCAAACTTTAAGGAACCACTGCCTTGGATTGGCTGAGTCACGTACGCTTGTCATGGGGGTGGTGACGGATTCTCAAGCCCCAGTTGGGGTTGCCAATGTCTCTGTGGGTGTGGTGGTATGGCCAAGCGACCTGTACTGACCCCAGTACCCAAGTGCCTGTCAGCCTGTCAGCTATACTATGGGAAGCACTTTCAGTTGCATCGATGCTCATAGAGCCTTCGAGTACCTTGGCGATCGCCACCAGTCGCCTGGCTATCAGAGTGCTACTTTTAATGCATACTATGATTGTGCACAAAGTGCATTGCTGGAGCCTGTGTTCGTCAGGCACAGTATCGTTTGGGTCCCAGTCATGCATTTCAGGTTTTATGCACCTGAAAATGCACAACTTTGTGGGACAGAAATGAGGTCCGAATCCCGTGCTGGCAACACACTGGCTGGAGCTGCATCAGAGCATATCAACGCATCGCACATAGTACCTGAGAGGCGAACAACCGGAGAGGTACGAGTTAGGACAGTGAGGGTTCAAGCCGGTGCAAAACAGCTTAAGAGTCATAGATAGCTCAAGATCATGTGCTGGCTAAGGCAGGGAGTACCCCAGTGCAAAACATATGACATGCGACTCAGACTACGCTGCTGAAAGACTTCGAGCGAGACGTGCTCTGCACGATCATTGCACTGCGTGCTGCAGTTGCTGATGAACATCCGACATGGACTACCAATCTGCATGGCGATTGCAGCTTCTACGCAGTCCTTTCTTTCTTTTACTTCAAATTTCAGTTGCTACGCGTACGTTTAAGCCGACCACGAGGCACCAATTTCTTGAAGATTTAGGCTCAAACGCAACAGTTTTACAGCTACTCTGCATATCGATCTGTGTGGCAGACGCCACGCGTTTTGTGGCATCTGGACTGTGGCTCAATGCCGTGCGCACCTGAGCGACGGTCTTGAACGCCCGCAAGCCAGCAGCTGATAAGCAAGTGATGAAGCCGATCATGTTGAACGAGAGCTCAAAGCCCGATACAATCATGATGCCACAGACGACCGGGATTAGCGCGACATAAGTCATCGGCGCCTCAACCTTCTTCTCGATGAAGAATGAGAAAACTGCAGTAAAGAGCGGTGTGGTGGCGCCGATCGCCTGGTTGAACGACACAGGGATCCGTCCGAGAGAGACGTTTCCAAGAACCACGGAGCCCGCGAAGATGCAGGCCAGGGCTGTGATTTTCCGGAGTTGAACCGCACTGTGAATGCTTTGTGCGTTGATGACTCGCAGCGCCGCAAATGATACCCCGAAGAGCGATCCGATCGACATGTGGCAGAAGGTTAGCAACACCGGGTACCGGAAGCCGTAGTATGAGAGGAGGTACTTGTTGAGTAGGAGCACGCAGATGTTTGCCGCATACCTGCAAAATGCATCATGGGTGGGTCAGTTCTAGACAAAGATGTCTCCTTGTGATTCGCCGTGGGGGATTGCGACGATGCGCTGATTCCTGACTTGCACGTGGAGTCGCCAATGTCCATGTGGATGCGGCATCGTTGTAAAATATTGCATCGTCGTCATCATGACATCGCATAGATAAGCGAGAACTGGACAGCTCAGGCCGACAAAACCAAGTGTTCGCGATCGAAACAATACAGCTCGTTGAACGCCAGCGATCGGGATAGACGGGCCTGTTTAAAACGCGCAGACGCTCGCACAAGTCAAAACTCGAAAAAAGCACCGGTGCACATAGCACTGCCCCTGCATAGGCCGGCGCTTGGTTCTAGAGCGTTAGTGACAAATCCCTCCTTGTGTACATCCTTATCATTGTCACCAACATCATCATTTGACGCTCGACTGCCCAAACCCCTCCTTCTTCACATCCCCATCATCGTTACATCACACAGATAATGGAAGGACGTAGTCATCAAGCAATCGAGTAATCACGTTTCCCCACCATCGTCATCAAAATCATCTCTTTACACTCGACTGCCATGACCTCTTTGTCCTTGCTGAGGCGTGTGCAGCCCATCTTCCAGCTGCTCATGGCCATGTGGATGTTGTATCATTCACGGCACTTCATTAACGGCACATCATGGTCACCCTATGTTTTTCACGTTTCCGTTTACGCCAGAAATGCATTCAAGTCTCCATTTGACAACGCAAGTCCTGCATTTTGTATGGTTTGGTGCATGATGATCAAGTCAGAGGAATTGCCGGGTGGCCTTCAGACAGCCGTGGCTGATCTGTTCGCAAACAGGATCATATGAGTTGCGAGTCGAGGCATCATCCAGTTGTGGACACAACTGGATGATGCCTAAAGTATGATGATGTATCTCTGTACTTACAACACTACCTAATAACATCTGTGACATTATCTGTTTCTCAACACAGGACACAGGCGAAGCCCTGCTATGGCCATGGCCAGTGCTTTGCCAGATTGCGTTTCGACCCCTGTCTTTTCCCCTAAAATTTCATGCATTTTCGCGATCTAGACCCGCAAAGCACACGGTCTGGCGAGGCGCCGGCCATGGCGCCTCCGGCTAGCCCCGGTTCCCTTGCCTCCTCAGGAGATATCTGGAAACGGGGATAGTATCTTGATGAGGGGAAGAGATGAGGGTAGTACTGCCCCCCCCCAAAGCTTCACTAGTGCTTGCCAATGTCGATGTTCATGCGGTAGTGATGAATCAATGTATCGTGCTATCGCGGCGCCCAGCAGCACTCTGAAGAAAGTATCATCAGCATATTCCGCTGTGCAAGTTTGCCGCACACTCATGGCTCCGCACTGAGCAGCTGCCTTTATCTTCTCCAGGTGTTTTGATTTGATTTGCTGGGCATGAGGCCAAACAAGCACCGCGTGCTGCTAGAGATAATGTCACCTCAGCTTTCATGCGTCTGTTGACGGTACGCGTTGTCTTCCATATGGTTGACATCCTGACCTATCCCAGAAAGCTTCCAGACACATATGGACTGGGCGTATTCGTCGACGCACTAGCATGGACACTCCCCTAAAAAATTGAACCAACATTACAGCACCAGGGGACATGGCATGATCCCCTGTTGACTTATTTATTAAGGTGGCATCATAAATGTCTCTTGAGATGCCATCTGTCCACTTGTACTCTCATATTACTCGGCAACATGTACCAACCCTGTTGCTGACCAGCCAGCCTCAACTTCAACCGTCACTTGCAAATGCATATGCTGTCAGGTTGGTTGATTTCGACAGTGCGGTGTCCACGCTAGTGCCTCATCGAGGATGCCCAGACCATTAATTATAGGTCAAAAATGGCAAAGCAAGTGCACCATCTCTACTGGGAATGCTTCATTACTCGCATGAGGTTGAAAGTATTGCCTATTTTTTTCCCTTTTCACGTAAAGTTTGGGAAATTCTGTCAAGAGCGGACATGGCAGGGGGTATGCCCATGCAAATGTGCAACTAACTCGGACTGAAACTTGAAAACCTGCCATCTCATCGTGGTCGACCACGCTGCGCAGATGTTGAAAGGAATGTAGCAAATCTCAGTGAGAAGCAGCTGGCATCATGATGAAAAGACACTGCGTCCTGTACGTATTGCACCAACTGAGTGGCCCTTGCATCGATAAAACCGCACCAGGCGAATATGAGTAGGGGCGTGAAGATCCAAGGCGGGATGAGGTCTTTGCGTACAACTGCTGGCAATGAATCTTCTGAGGGACTTTCTGGTCCTGTACTGACCGTGATGGTAGGGACATTGCGGTTGCTGAGCGACTGCATCTTTGGGGCTGACTACCCGCAGCACGATGCTCCTAACGCAGCAAAGCTACATCTTATGCCGCACGCATTACGCAATTCAGGCACACTGATGCTTTTCGGCGGACATGCATGTCCCAAACCAGAAGTCAATTTGCCGCACAAGATACAATGGCAGTAAAGAGCAATTGCTTTTCAACCCTACCAGAGCGAGATTCCTTCGAGGCTCCAGGCATAGGACGGTTGTAAGCTTAGGGATGTCTCATTCGACAATGTCCATTGCGATCGTGAACATACAACGTCGTTCTTACATCGACGTTTGTCAACATTTGCGAGCTTTATCAAGGCAAACTCTATAGTTGCGCGGAAATGACTCGACGCGCGGACATGTTGCTCCTAGGCCCTCCTAGGCACTCGGACATATCCATGGTACCAGTTAACGGAGGCACTGTCCTGTCATTCATTGCCAGGGCCGGTGAGCTTTTGCGACCCAGCTGTGCATGCGATCGTGCGACACCCATTTCTTCTGATTTGACAGAAGTCCGCCGGCATGCGTCCACAGACGTCGGCGACCGTCGCCGCAGGTCTCGCGTGAGCGCAGATCAATCCAGGGATAGTCTGGTCCGCAAGCGTCACACGCTTCCAAGTGAACGCGATGGCCGTTTTCACTGATGCTCGGCTCTTCGCGTCGTTTGAACATCGGTTTCGGCTAGCTAGATTAGCGACAGACTTGGTTTTGCTTTCCTACAGGCACGATACGCCTTACATCGGGTGCAGAGCATATGCTAGGACGTCACATTTCCGATTATTTAACAGCACAATGTCGGGACCTCCTGCAGGAAATGTTGACGCTGTCGATACAGACACGACTGGAGTTGGGCATTCGGGTATGGACGACATGTGGCCAACAACAAATTACGAGTTGACGTTGACCGCGCAACAAGGTGTGGAAGAACTCTTGGAAAGGTACAAGGATATAAATGTTCGTCTTGATCGCGATTTAGAGAGCTTCCACGAAGCGATGGCAGCAATGACGCAGGAATACGTGCAAAGAATCAGCGCTGCTCGTTCGCAAGTCAAGGTACGTTCGTTAGTGTCCGTGGGTTCGCGGTTCCCTACGTGAACCTGCCATCACGCATTCGTGCTGGCTGCTTTCACGCAGGTGCTCGAGTCAAAATGGATGCATCTTGTCATGCTCATCGCCATTGTCCCTTACCATACTCCCACACAGTATAAACCATTGCATGGTGAGCGGAAATGGTGTATCCATGGACCCTACACATGCAGCATCATCAGTTACCTTACTTGTCCATGTAAGCCCATACATAGCCTTACGAAACATCGCTGGACCTGCAATCACAGCTGACATCAACAGCCTTCAGATCTTGTCTTTCCAGGGATGCTGCGCCCCTTATCTGGGCAAACGAACTTGCCTTTCATGCTCTTGCAAGCAATAAGCTTATTTTCGACGTCGACCAGTGCAGCTTGGCATCAATGTTCCAAACGACGAGAGTGGAACCCATTGTGGCAGAACACTGCGTTCCTCTCAGTCGTTGACGGTCCACGCACATTATGGCTGAGTCGTCGGCAACAAATGACTGAACTCATGTCGGCAATAATGATGGAACTCATGAGTCCATTTCCGGGTATCTTGACCCGCAGAAGCTAAAAGGCATTATCACATGACAACGGGTATCATGTGCTAGCAGAGCGTTTATCGAGGGTCAAGAGATCGTCCGCCAGGCACAATTTTTGAAGGGCCTGTTGGCAGTTGAGAAAGGAAAGAAGAAGAAAGAGATATGTTGGCAGTCGATGTGTGAACAGCAGGTGACCATGCAGGAGTACGTCCAATCCATGATAAAGGATTGGGCCGCCAACAGCGACGAAATGCAGCACGTTGCCATCAAGCTGGCTCACGACAAGCGTCTGGTTTCAATGCTCAACACAGCAGTGGAGACCGGGACGTACGCTCCACCAGACACTGCCTTTCTATATCCGCGTGCATGCAGGCCGCTGTATGCACTCGATCTGCTTGCTCAGTTAATGGTCCCACTATTCTAGTTTGCAATACTAATATGATGATGATGATGAGTAGCTGCTCAATACCCTGGCAATAGCAGCGAGTGCTGGGGGTGATGTTATCAAGGATGGATTTGTCACCAATGCGCTACGGGAACTCAGCATCGGCTTATGTAGGGGCAATGCTATCATGCACCGGCGTACTCTTCAAGTTTTAGCTCGTGCCAGCGGCCCTGCGTTTATGACAGGCTTGCTTGTTCCGACCGCTGACGTTCAATGAGCTGTATCACTTCGAATGTGCTGTCGTTGTTTCGTATTGCCTATTTCCTGCCATTATCTATGTGATGTAATAACGAGTAGCTTGCTCAGGGCTGGCTTGCCTGTCCCATCACAGACATTACATGAACTGTCCTGTTGAGAAGGTGAGTGTCATGTTGCTTTCGTCTTGACTACCGAATGGTTCACATCTTATTTGCGTGATGTAATGATGATTTGTCATTTGAGTTGTTTCTTGTTGTCTATTTCTTGCCATTACCTATGTGATGTAATGATGGCGAGCTGTATCACTTCGGATGTGGATGCGGTAGAGTTGTGAAATGATACTACATCATCACATGCAATTGATTCGTTCAAACTGACAATGCTGGCCCCTTCCTTGATTGGCAAGTGTTTGGCCAACATCGCATGATTTACGCCATCAAGTGACAAATTTGCGAGACTCTGGAGGCAGCAGGGTACCTAGAGATGTGAAAACAGAAGCTTAACACAAGCTCAAGTGATAATTGGTGCTATGCAGGTATGAGATCAGCTTGGATGCCACTAATGCAGAGCCCAATGCCATGGAGGCTGAATGATCGACATCCCCAAGAGAGATTGCTTCAGCAGAGCTAGTGGGCCACCCACCACTGCTCCATCATGAGCAAGACTGGACTTGTGCCACACAGGGAATGGACAGAGTCGCTGATGTCCATGTGGACGGGACTGTATGGTGAAAAGATGCACCATTGGCAAAAATATAAAATAAAAGACCAAAAGCAGCATTTCTTGGGCGCCTGGCAGCCCAAACTAGATTGTTCAATGGAAATCTGTCACTTGCAGCTGCTGATAACTTTTCTCACACGAAGGCTTTCACACGGATGTGGGCGACTCCACATTTGTCCCATTCACTGTGCACCCCTTCCCCGCACAGCCACGGAGCTGGTTGAGAGCTGTATCGATCTGTGTAACGAATCCTCACATCATGTGGGACCTATTGATGCAAAGTCCTCAAGTTGCGTTGAGTATTCATGCGGTAGTGCACAAGGAAAGAATGGCAGGAAGAAAACCAACAAGCAAGACAGCACGTTCAAAATAAAGAATACATCATCATGCAGGACTAATGGCACATCATGGCCATAACACATTTCCAGAAAGCCATTTTGAGTAGGGACGATGTGCTCAAAACAGTTGTCCTGCAGATCGAGATGAGGTATGAATAACTCACTGCACACATTGTACGCGTGTCAATGGCTCGCACAATGCTTGTCAACCCCTCTGCTCAACGGAGCGAAGGATGATGTCATCCACGTTGACACCAGCAGGCGCGGTAAGCGCATACAGTACAGCATCCGCAACATGCTGCGGCAGCAGTGCTTGATAGTCGTAGGCTGCGGCGGCTGCAGCGGCATCCCCAGAGTGCCGAACCATATAGAATTCAGATTCCACGACGCCAGGGGACACACACGTCACCCGTACTGGCAGCCCAAGCTGCTGCGCCTCTGAACGTGCGCCGTCCGAAATGCAGCGCAGAGCGTGCTTGGTTGCTGCATAAAACGCACCGCCAATGAAGTTTGGTATCCGGTAAGCACTGGTGGACGAAATATTGACTATGTGGCCCGAGGGAGCTCCATGCCGTTTCATAGCGGCGATGACCTCCCGTGTGAAAACGGCCGCTGCGATGACATTGGTGTCCATCATTTTGGACCAGCTGCTGGTCGTTCCACTGAGCATGGAGGTATCCTCTAAACTCAGGCCAGCGCTGTTCACCAGTACTGTAGGAGCAACGGCACCCCAAACATCCTCCATCTGCAGCATCGCAGCACGAATCTGGTCTTCCTTGCTTACATCACATTGTAGGGGTAGAATATGATCTGGGTTCACCCCGTTCGCGACAAGCTCCTCTTTCAGTGTGTTGAGCTTGTCGACGCGTCGTGCAAGCGGCACGATCTTCATGCCTTTGGCAGCGAGCGCGTGGACACAGGCGCGCCCGATGCCAGCGGATGCTCCTGTGACGATTGCGACCCTTCCAGACAGACTGAAGGCAGCTGGATCTGTCTGTGTGTTTTGGTAAACTGCGCCGAAAAGATGACATTAGCACAGCAGCGTGCAAGCTTCCGCGACCGTATTCGAGCTGTCACGACGTCCCGCGAGCGCCCGGCGCTACAAGTCACGAGTCGTGATGCACCGAACAGGGCAAATCCATACAAACCAACCAAACCAATGCTAGTACAAATTACCTGGCGTCGTCGAAAATATCGCAGAGGATGCTTTGTTTGCTACACGTGAGCACGTGTGTGGCACACACAACATTTGAGTTCCTTCATGCGTTCCTTCATCTCAGGGATTGAGTAGGAGGGAATCTTACACTGCATATTCCTGTCGTCATAGCCGTCAACTCCAACCTTGGACGTGGATGAGCCGTGGACCTGGATGAAGTATCGGACAACGCAACAATTGTGGTGTGTTCAAGCATGCGTTCAATATCTTACACGCATGAGCACCAGCATGTCAAGGCTTGGCAGGATGCCAAGTTTTATCTTGAGCTTGTGTGTTCACAGTCTTTCATTGAATGCAGTCCAGAACACCAGGGTTTGGCGAACGCTATCTATCGGCTATCTGCGCACATCCCTACCCCGGTGTCACCGGCGGTGGGGCCCCAACTGCTTTAGTCACGCGCCAACAAGGGCACAGTGCAGATGAGATCTCCACGGTTCAGAGGTCATGCAACTCAATATGTACAAGTTGTAGCGCACAAGCAGGATACAACCCAGGTACAGTTTCTTCTGTTAGACTCACCAGCAGATGTAAGTTGTCTGCAACTATCACCATCACGTTGGTCTCCCAGAATCTGAGAAATAGACCGCCACATATTATCCCAACAAGCAAGCCCATGTCCTCATCTGATTCTGAAGCAAGATAACACCGAATGCCCAAAAGATAACACACCAATCTGCTCAGCAGCATGCCAGGTACAAGAAAAGTGCAGCAGAAGCTGTTGCTAGCAGCAAACATGTGCGGAACTGAGCTGCGTACAGCGATCTCAAATCGCCCCATGCTTGCGCCAAAAGGCAGGCACTAGCACGCCCGGCAGGTCACCTGGACAGCTCAACCATCGGACGGATGTGCCACACCCAGCTTTGCGTCGCCGAATGGCACGCGCACGCAGGTGGGGCTTCATGAAAAGGTACGTCTCTCCTTATGCCATGCGGATCAGCCATGCACCCATCACCGCCAATGGCATTGGCGAGTATGCGTGACCTTGCATTCAATACAAGATGGGGAAATATTACATCGCATTGTGAAATATACAGCAATCGATCTGCTGTCTAGCGGCCCATCGTCTTTCATGGCAACCTTGTAATGTGCAAAATGTGGACTCGTCGACAGCCCTACTAAAATATCTTAGGCCTGCTTGGTTAATTATTTTAACGCTAAGATATGCATGTATACGGGTCTGGAGTCCAGTCGACATCCAAACATGCTCCCTAGCTGTTCTTACACTTATGCTGACACTGGCAGGGGCACCATCGACAATTTGGCATTCTTCACATGTTCTTCACAAATATTGCCAACGTCGTTGACTTGGCCAGTCTCGAGGCGGACGTTAACACTGGTTATAGGCCGAGCAGATCTTGTATAAGCTGTACCTCATCGTCGTCGACATCGTCTTCCTGAAGCAGCTCCTTAACTGCTGCTTGGTAGGCTTGATCGAATCGACGGTCCTGGAGCCTTCGGACATACATATTGCAAGGAGCGGCACTTGAGCCGAGAACATCGCGTTCTTTGTTCATTGCGCTGCGTTCGAGTGCGTAGTTCACAACGCCTTCCGCTTTCTTCGCGTCTTGACGTCCTGCACGCTCATCTTCTCCAGCAGCTGCGCCTTTGCATTGATATCGTGTGCGCTTGTGCGCGGTGGGCGCCGGCTTGGCAACGTTGCCGCGCGCGACTTTGTTGAGCAGCTTGAAGTACTTCAGCGACATGTCATACAGCGCAGATTGCAGCTCCTGCACTTTGGCTTTTAGCTGTTTGACCTCGCTGTTGGACATGCCATGCTCCTCGTCGGGAGACTCCTCAGACTCTCTGGGCGATGACTGGTTTAAGAACCGCTTCCAGTTCTGGCCGTACGTTGCTTCGTCGTCGTCGTCGTCCTTGTCACTGTCGTCCTCGTCACAGTCATCAGCATCCTCGCTGTCAGCTTCCTGCTCAGCGAGAGCATCGTCGTGGGAGAGAACAGGGAGCGTTGGTACGGTTGGGCGTTTGACAGTTAGGGAGTCTTCATCCGCGTCGTCGCCGTCGGTTTGCTTGGTGAGCAATGCGCGCTTTCCGGCAGAGGGTTGCGCCATCATCGATTGACGCTGAGCTCGTGTACGTACCCTGCATGAATAATGCACGTGTGAGGGGAGAAGCATCAAAGTCCGCAACCTGTGGTACAACGTGATGTTGCGGTTGCTGCACGTAGGTTGTGCGTAGCATCACAACGCATAGTATAAGTTGGGAGGCACTGCCAGACAGAACACCTCAGGTGGAGCATGTTCTTAGCACCGTGACATGCACGTTAGTTTGCATATGAACCTCTGCTATGGTTGCGGGACACGCCAAAGTGAGCGAAAAGTTGGCGCCAGGTAATTCGAAATGCAGTTCAAAACAAACCCGTCAGCTAGCGCACAGCAAGCAACAAGAGCATCTGGACATGCAAAAGGAGCCACACTTGAATAATGAAGGAAGAATGATAAATATCAAGTGTACAGTCTCTCGTACCGAGAGTCCCGGCTTGCGTTGGCACCATCATGCGCGAGACAATTTCAAAAAGATTTGAACCCTGTCCATATTGAAAGGACGTGCACGGCCACGCCCCATGTGAATTTAAGCGCATTCAGCGTTTGAATAGAGAAAAGATGGAGAGAAGATAGCTTTATCTCGACATGCGCTTTTTCAGCTTTGATGTTATCGAAAAAGGCAATTCGCACATGAATGCGCGGGGCAACAACGGACGAGACCTTTCACAACTCAAAGCCGCAGAGGCATGCAAGCCTGATACGAGTATCATCACATGTATCTGAGATACAGTGATATTGTAAAAGCCTAATACCTTCACGAAAGAGTCAAATATTGGCATTACTATATGCGAGTCTCAAAATTATGGTAGCGGGACGGAAGACGTTCAAGACGAGTCGTACATTTCAATCCCAAGCCGAGTGCACCTGAAAGTCTTAATTTCGGTTGTCAAATGATGGAATGGCGCTGGCAATATGGTCGCTTGGGTGAATGCACCTGGCAGGCAATTTCATGGCGCAACGAAATAAGGTCAACTGGGAATCACGCCAAGGGCCAGTCGATGCTTGGAGAAAATAAATGACAATGTCTCGAGCTTGTTTCTTGTCTACGGGCTTTCAAAACGAGACTTTGCGGATGGCTTCCTTACGTGGCATCTTTTGCAAGAGCCCCGCATCAAGCGGCCTTCGCTAGATTAGAAGCTGGGGTGCCTGCATTCGACAAAAGCTTCACAATTTGTGGCACGCCGATGGTGTCACGGCTATCGACTACACATCTGTGTCACAGATAGAGATAGGCGGATAGGGTTGAAACGAGATCATCGGGACCCGACCGAGACCAGGCAAGCCTGGCAAGCTGGCAGTCTGCCAGCACGATATAAGATGCATATGGTAATCACTGTGCGCGATGCAATATTTATCACCAGCACGTCTCCTACCTACCTGGGAGAGCGCACTGCACATGTTACTCGGCGTGGCTGATTGATAAAGCACCGGAATGGATGTTTGCTGTAAGGATGCCATTTCTTATGAGAATGTTGTGCACCTTCGTGTTGAAATGACTTGCGAATGCGCAGTGTTTTGAAAACGTGTGAGCTTTGACAGCTACTGAAACACGAGACAGCAGAAGCCCACAAGTCACGTAAAGACGTGGCCTGTAGCAGAGATGCGTTTGAAAATAAAGCAGGTGCGAGGCTCCTAATATCACATCAGGAAGCCCGTATTGTGGAACGGTGTGTTGGTAATCATTGTTACTTTTGCTCGTTTTGAAACGCGAAGTCACCAGCAGCTCAGGAACAATGTGCTGACGTCTTGTCCAACGGAATCATAAAACCAGTTAATAAGAATGGTATTCCAGACACGGCCTGCGAATTCTACGGGGAACGGTGTAAAGAGGTTGGTTGAGGACAGCTTGGTACACAGGCCACGAGAACATTGCTCTCAAATGTGCCCGTGTGGGCTGTCGCTTCATCAACAGATAGTTTGCTTACGTTCTTTGAATTTTTTTGAAACGTACGTTACTCAAGGATGTCATGGCACTTGACATCTGGTCCCCAGCTGCATTTAGCTAGCAGTGATGAAGCAAGCGCTAGGAGAGGCTTCCATCCCCCCGCGGCTGCGCCACGGGGAGCGCATCCCGCAGACAGCCGCCCCACGGCTCTGGCTCAGCATGCCCTCACCCAGGCGGTTTCACTTCCGCCTGCGACAGCTGGGAGGCAAGGCGTCGCACCGATTTGGAAGAGAACGTCCCACAGGCGCTCGACGTACCCAGGATGGAGGAGCCGTCGGCGAAGCCAGCTACAAAGCGGAAGGCAGATGAGGCAGGAGCAGATACCACAGTGCAGGTAACTCCTTCCCAGTCCCTGACCCTCATTGCTTTCAAGCAATGAGGTACATGCAGGCGCGAGATCAGCGATGGCTGTCTCGCCCGTTTATTTTGTTTGTCTTCCTTACTCCAATGCTTGATCCCATTGATAAACCCCGGTTAACAACTGCCAGCCCTGACCTTCTTGGGGTGCGTACTCTGTTTTCTTCATTTCGCCCCAGCTGATGTTCATGACGCGGTTAGAGACATCTTGAGATAGAACCTGGCTCTCAAACCTGAGACAGGTGAATGCCCTTAAACTTGATCATTTCTTTACATGCAAGAACGCAACGAGCAGCGGGAGGCAACCGCATAACATTGTCTAACCTCCAGCCTTGGACGAAGGGTACTTTTCAAGGTGATAATGCCTCAATGCAAGTCTGTTATGAGCCCTCAGGTCGGCGCAACTTGACCGCAAAAGCTTCTCATGAGGCTCTGAAGATAACGCATCCTGCTTGAGAGGCTCCCTCAAAGCTTCCAGACAATTGACATGAATGGAATCGTCTATTGTGCCAGTCAGCTGCACAGCGATGCAGGGAGTCAAGGCCCTTAAAGCGTGTAATCCCTCGTTTGTGTATCTAGAAGCAGTTCTTGCTTGCAAAGGGTTGGCGCGATTCTCGATGATTTTTCTTTTCTTTGTTTGGGTGGGTTTCTTTGTTTCGGTGACGGTGATCTGGTGTCCGCTGCGCACGCTCGCACCAGTCTCAGCACACTGAGGAAAAGAGCAAAGAGAACACTGAGAGGAGGTGCTGACTCATTACGCTGAGTCAGCAGCGCAAGGGTCTGGCCAGCACTTGCTGCCATGGCGCAGATGACACTTTCACAATTTGCCACGATTCCAGCCACACCAGCGGCCATGTCCAAGGTGCATTGCAATGTGATGAAAGCCAGACTCTTGGTCGCGTCAGCATCCCCATTGTGTGCATGTGTACGACTGCCTTCTTTCAGTGTACGCAAGATGTGCTTGTACTGGGGTACTTTGGTTTATAGATAGTCTGCAATCTCGTGACTCGTCTGTGATGCGCCTGCTTGCCCTTCTAGTGTGCGTGCTCAGATTGCATGCTTGCCCTTATAGCGGAACTCACGAGGCTTGCCTCAGGTTTCTGATGTCGAGCTACTGCTTAGCTGGAGACAAATCCTGCTTCGCAATTCGCCGTGCTTATCTTCTTGTTTTTTCGTGCGTTACCTTCTGGTTTTACCGCCCTGAAGTGAACTCTTTCTGACACAGGTGCTCCTCCGCAGCAGATGCACGGCCGCACCCTCGCCCTGCACACCGCCCTACCGGTGCAGGGTCTCTCAACAGCCAATCACGTGCGTGGATGTCCAGACTCCACTCATCAAATGGAGCCCATTGAAGGCCCGGCGGTACATGCCGCTCACCGGCCTCAAGGGCCACGCGCTCCCAACGCTGCGCACAAAGGCGCTGCTCTCCATGCTGCAGTGCAGCCCGGAGATGAAGGCCCATGTATGTTTCTTTCCTCCTTTGGGCAAAGGCTTTGGTCAACTGACAGGCTATGTATCTCGTGATAGCTCCACCGGCAGCGCTGCAAATGTCACAGCACATGATGAGACACAGCCTTGTCGACAAACTTCCATGCTCAGGTTCCACTTTGCCTTACCTTGCTAGCTCCCTGTCTTTGCCATTCACTGAACCGCATTTTGCATGGTTCATGAATGTTTGTTTGGCTGGCCGATCGCGCATAGCAGTATTTTGCCTGACCCTCTCATTTTCGGGTCCAGATGCACCAAAGCACATGAATTTCGGTCATGATCAGGGTAGAAACCCACTCTGGCGAAGCACGGGCGCATGCACCATGCCATAGTACTTTGTGCTATACACCACCCCTGCTACTCCGGACGCCCGTGAAACGGTCGAAGTAGTGTGGGACATGAGATGCGTTCACAGATGTCCATTTAGAGAGCACCTGATGCGTGTCACAAAACACCAACTGTGCTGCGTTAGACATCGTGCTTCGGCCAGCTCAGCGTGCACTAGCATGTCCAAGTAGCAATGGTCCCTGTACATTTAACTTGCAGATTACACAGGATCGGATGTGCTGCCTTGGGGAGTTCACAGGATTGGACGTTTCTCGCAGCTAGGTGTGAGATAAATTGGATATCACACCTGCATCTCATCGCGACGGGAACCATAGCCAGCAATTCCTTGAAATAAGGAAGCGGTTCTGGTCAGGTGATTATAAATATAGTTATCCTGGAATAAAGGTTTTCTGGCCCTACAAGCGACCCCTAAGACAGTTCTACTAGGGTACTAAGTAATGATTGTTGCCCATTTGAGCACACTTCCATACAGGATGCAGGGAGGAATGGCACATTTGCTCACTTCTTCCCCTCTCTTGAACATCTGCTTGCTGCAGTTGAACACGCTCTGTCCTCAATTGGCGGGGGAGCACACTGAGGTGGCAGCACTAATGAGTACAGTCTTCGAGGCTTCCACCGACAGAAACAGTCTGAACTCACTTGAGTTCCTATCCAAGCTAAGAGCTATCAGCCCACATGGTCCCCTCTACTTTGATAAGGTACGAGCCACTCTATCAAGTTTCGTGCATGGCAGGCACATGTGGGGAGTGCATGTCCCATGCACCGTCAAGGATGATCATTTGAGGCTTCATCAATGCACATACTACGCTTCATCGACGTTCCTGCAGTGCTTCGCCAGACCGGGTTTCAACCTCCATTGTTGTCCTGGAAATTCATGCATGTTTTGACATCTGGACACGAAAAATCAGAGGTCTGGCAAACCACTGCGTCCTGGAAGTGTATGAGCGCAAAGACAGCTAAGTCTGGCTCTTGCACAGAGACAGCGCAGAGATAGCTATGTGGGCTCTTGCACTGGATAGTTACGTGTACCTACTGACTGTGGCGTAAGGATCTGCAGTTTAGAAAGCACTATGCGGCGGCCTGTCTAGCGCCAGGCAGCAGCAGCAACAACAAAAACAAGCAGGGGACTGCAATGCTCCGAACTCCCGGAACCTGGCACTTCCGACGACAGGCCCCTCAAGGATGCAAGCCTAGCAAACAGGAAGGTAACTCCTGTCGCAAAGCGCTCAGAATCATAAACTGAGCAGCCCACTGAGAGCCGAGACGCTTGGCGCTGCATTGCATGACCCAGGAGGTGCACTCTACGATAAGGTATGGAGGTACAATGCGCCCCAGACAGCGATGATTAGCTCATTATTGATAAATCAATCAATCGTTTATCACGCAATGCCTATCCGGTCGCCGTCGAGACGCTTTCGATCGTGAGCCGCTTGATGGCCGCCTTTGGGCATCTCCTTGCAGGCGTAGTGCTGGACCTGTGGACCTGGCGTGATTCCAGACTGGTTTTCTTTTCTTTTCTGTTTTTCCCTGGTGGAAATATTTCATTTCTTGTTCAATTCTTCAACTTTGGGTTGGATTCGGCTGCGGGCCTGGTGCTTGATTGCATGCGTGTTTGAAAGTACGTGCAAGCCAGAAGCTTGGCTTCCGACAACAAGCTATCACACCAGTGCTGCCCCGCAGCTTCCAGTGGCAAGCGCGCCAAAAACACAAATGCAGTATGGTTTCCTCCTTCTTTTCACATCAGATGTGATATGTAGCTTCACTGACAGCACTAAACTGACCGAACTGGGGCGCACCTGGGTTGAATGCCTTCTCAGCAAACTGTCTCACGTTGCATGATTGCGACACTGCCTGTGTCGGCAGATGGCCATTTAAGTGTATGTATGTATACAGCATAAATGTGATGTTGTAAAATGGAAGGAGAACTTATGAACGATGAATGCTATGCGTTTTGGTGTGACGCTCTCTGGATGTCGCACTTTCACCTCGCTCGATGCCTTTCAGACACAGTTGCATCAGGATGCGACAACATGTCCTCTTATCACTGTTGTCCATGATGCAGTAAGACTTGCTCTGCAACGCTTGGCAGGAGAGCAGCCTGAGATGGCAGCATTCCTGGCGTCCACGACAGTGATATCGATAGAAAACATCAAAAGAGGTTTTTTCAAGTCATTTCAAACGGTCCCATGTACTTGGAGAAGGTACAGTTCGCTCATTTACACTCCCTTGCCTGAGCAGGCACATATCAGTTCGAGATGTCCCAACTTCGGGAAGGGCCATGCTAAACGTTGTGATCGACATTCTCCAAGTGCCAAGTGCCAGATCATTTCATGCATAGCAACACCTCCAACAGCAGTTCTGTCGTGAGACTCATTTGCTTAGTCATCAGCATTGCACTTCCCCTGGTGGTCAGCAACACCTTTATCAATGCCATTGCATTGTACACAACTTCAATTCCGGTGCACTTGATGGCTGTTTCCGCAGTTGCTTCTCAGTTTCTGCTTGCACCCTTGGCTGCAGCGGGTGATGTCAGTTGTGGGAAGTGTCGTTGCAGCATGCCTCCTTGAATTGCCGTGCGCTATCAGGAAACAAACATGAAGATTATAAGTTTACAGCATGAGCCAGTTTTGTGCTGAAATTTGCAGCATATCAGTCACCACAAAGTCCGTGTCAGCAATCTGCCAGATGTGTTCTCCAAAAGTTTTGAGGCACAGGATGGGCAGTCCCCTGTCCCTGAAATGTTTCATGATTTGTCATAAACTCGGTGCCAAGTATTGACAGCTGTGGCGGTGCTGGAGTGGGATGTGCTATTGCACTGCACCTACTTTGCTGCCCGACTGACAGTTGGCACGACATGCTGCAGTTGAGAGAGTACCAAAGGTTGGCACAGAAAGCACATGAGCAGCAGCAGGAACATCAGGGATGGCTGCAGTGCCTCCAAATGCTTCGAACCTGGCACCACCGGCGGCAGGGACTTTGGCTGCAGTCCCAGAGAACAGACGTCCAGCACGCCCTCCTCCTCCTGTTTCCTTGCCAGCTCAAGCCCATGTGGCAAACGCTCAGCAGCATCAATGTGTGCAGCAACTCACGCAATTGCTGGTTATGAGCAAAGTGAGGGCTCTGACCCCACTGGAGTAGCAGCATCTGCATGCCTTACAGCAACACATTGGTCAACATCAGCAGCAGAAGCAACCGCAACCAACCCAGCCTTTGATGGCCGTGGCCCCTGGGCGGCACCAGGGCCTGCAGCCCTTCATGCCAGGCGCCTCAGCGCCTCCCCCCTTGCCATCGCCTCCGGCACTGGCACCAGGAGCTGATGGACACTCCGCGCCCCTGGCGTTTGTGGGTGCTCCACACAAGGCCGTGGGTGGGCACGCCAACCCGGAAGGCCCCATTCCGCGTGCGACAGCCGTCACGCCTGGCGTAGCAGTGACAAAGGGGACGTGTCGAAAACCGGTTGATCCAAAGGCTCGGAAGCTTCCGAGAGTGAAGACAACAAAGCCGAAGAAGCCAGCTCGGATGCGAGATGCTGGTGCCGCTGGAGCAGATGGAGGAGCTTATGAAGCAGGAGACCTGCTTCTATTACTAATGAAAAGCATACTGCGAGAGCTGAGACCGCGTAGCGGTCGAGGGCTTGTCATTATTGTTATTAATTAGTATTATTATTATTATTATTAGAGGTAGTGGTAGTAGTAGTAGTAGTAGTAGTAGTAGTATTTATTGACTATTTCCTGCCATTATCACATAGATGTGATGTAAAGATGATACTGGCTCAAGGCATGTCAGCTGTTTGCCAACAGGCCAGCCAAAATCGTTGTAATAATATCACACATTCAGTGGCACTGCTTCCTGCTGGAATGTATCTGTCACCTCGATACTGAGATGGACACTGTTCTCGAGCGAAAGCCGCACAGCACAGACCTTCCCAAAGCTGAGATTCTTGACAACAAACATGCAGTTGAGTGTTTCAAACTGCATTTGAACGGCACATGCCAACAGCCAAAACACAAGCGCAGCATGCATGCATGGTAAGTCAACAAGGCAGCAAGTTTAAACTCCTTTCCAGTCACCGTTGCCATGCGCCGGTAGCGTGCTATGGGATGGGCGTTCTTTACGATAATATTTTGTTACGCCGCATGAGCGGAGCTACTGTAGTCCACAAAAAGCATCAATACCAAACCAGGAATGACGCCAAGGCCTGAAAGGCGACGCAAACGCCGACCTGCTTCGCCTGCCAAGAGGGCTTTGGCCTGAAGCCCGGGCACAGCAAGCTGCGCAAAGGGAACAGAAAGAAAGGGGGAGCGCCGTAAGAGCGCCACTCAAAAGACACACCCTGTCAAACATGCAATTTGAAATGCATGTGTGCAAAGGGGCATGTGCATATAACCCTTCGTTTCCACGAACTGGACATCCGCTTTCCATTGCAAATATGAGTGAGGCGGGAGAGAGCGCCTGGGCACACTGCAATGTGGCGCGAATAGCTCGTGTAAGGCTATCCATTGATAGGCCGCTCATACAAGTGCACATCGTGCACACCCTGCTACCATCATTATCTAGGCCATCAAGCACATGTCGTGCCACTTGGATGTGCATGCGCCTCACATATTTAGCAACGCGCCGTGGATTCTCTGAATTTGTGTCACCACCTCAACTCCCATTGGACATCGAGTATTGTTGTAATACATCGAACCTGTGAACAAGGCAACCCCTGGAATGGATGTTGCGCAACTAGGCTTCGAAGTTAATTGCTTAAAGCTTTTTAAAGGGTATTTTTTAATTGTTTAACGCTTTTCAATTAACCCTTAAAATTCAAATCGTGCTTTAACCACGAAGGCGTTCATCTTAACTTCGCCAGTCTGAAACAAGCGTTAAACGTTAAACAACGCCTGTGCGCACCACGTTAAAGGCGCTGTAAGCAGCTTGGATGCGGCCTGCCTTAAGGCTGGCGCGCTAGGATGGGAGACGATAGCACAGTTGAGCATGAAACACCCGCTACTGGCCCGTCTGGCGACACGCAATGCAATGCATCTGCTGCTTCGACTTCAGGCAGGCGGGTCACTTCTGCGGGGCGCCAATTTTTCTTAGGGGCGAGTGGGAGTGAGGGCGTCGAGACTAGGGGACGCAGTTGTGGGGCTGTTGCTTCAGGCGGTGTCAAGAAGACTCGCCAGGCACGGCTGGAATGCGTTGTTTTGAACAAGGGGAATATCACTGTGTTGGCGGGGTCTCAGCGTACTGCACGTGTCGGCAGTGCGGTGAGGTCTGGTGACTCTGGTCGCAAGGTCGATTGGATTCATCCGCACTGGGTGGCTGTTTAGGAGGAGAAGTTCAAAGACGTCGCGCCAAAAGCTCTTCCAAAGGCACTCAAAGACGCAAACGCGAAGATGCAGTGCAAGTGCTGCGGTCACCAGATGAGCTGTAACCCCAGCACAAACCGCAAGAAGCACCTTCTGCACAAGTGCGAGGCGTTCCGCTTGACGGAGGACTGGACAAACGCTGATGTTGTTCAAGAGATGGCGAAGCACACCAGCTCGGTACGTTGTCGCTCTAGCTGACTCTGTTGCACAGGGTATGTATAGAGTGGCAGCAGTGGCCCATCGTCATCGTTCTCGTCAGCTTGTGCATGGCCTCACAGTATGGAACGGAAAAAAGCCTTAGTGAGAATGATCCTCACTGGAGGCCGTGTTCTTGCAAGGCTGAATGCAGTGTGGTGCACAACTGCAGTACATGCCACAGTGCAGATGTGCACAATATGCGGAGCCTTTTCTCTTCAAATGTTGACACATCTTGTGCTTATGCAGCAGCTGAAACTCAACCAGGGCCTGATGAAGTCTATGGCGACCAAGGCTGAACGGAAGGACGCTGAAACACTGCTGGCCCAGGCACTGGTGGAGAAGAACGTTGCATTCAACTTTGTCACCTCCCGCTACTTTCGGGCATATGTCGCGAAGATCAGTCAACGCCGCTACACTGTACCTTCCATGGGCACCATCGTGGCACGCGTCGACGACCTCTACTCCCGCCTTCACGAGACGCTGGCACAACAGCTCAAACAACAGAACTGCTTTGCGATCGAGGACGACAGCTGGACCCGCGCTAACAAGCATTTCACAGCCATAACAACAGGAGGCCCGGGCTTATCAATCTTTGCAGCGTGCTACGAAAACACAGAGTCCGACAGTGCAGCAAACTCCGCTGATGGCGTCTACCGGTATGCTTTTGAAGTTGGACAACATGCTTATCAATAATTTATACGATAGACAATGCTGTGAATGGCTTGACTCAGTCATTTGGGCGTGAGAAAATGCAATTCTTCAAAGTTATCACCGGCACCGTTCGAGCCCCAACCTCTGCGTTTGAATTGCTGGACAGTTTGTCATGAAGATGAGCAACCAGCTTCTTATTGGCCATAAGAAGACAGTCTAATGAATTCTTGACATTCTGTATATTTTTCGTACAACGCACAACATCAAAAGGTGATTATTAGGTAGGTTGGTTTGCAGGTCCCTCTTGTGCGCCTTGCAGCTTGACGAGAACCTCAGCCCAAGCGATCCCCTCATCCCCCGCGGCCGTGTGTCTGTGATGACATCTGACACCACAAACGTCATGCCTGCAACAGCCCGCGAGCTTTTAAAGTTCCCTCTCTTCGAGGGCATGCTCTGGGTCCCTTGCGCCGCTCACGTGCTCAACCTGTTTCTGCTGGACGATCGAGGTGCCCATCATCAAGTCTCTCCTCCAGCACGCCAAGCAGATCTCCACTGTGTTTCGGGCAGGCGCGTTTCACAAGCTGTTCCAGCGTTTGGTGCTTGACCCCAGTGCTCGCTTGGCCTTGCCTGTGAAGACCAGATGGTGTACCCACAGCGACATGCTGCGCTCCCTCCTCCAGCACAAAGATGTTCTGCGGCGTGCCGTCATCAGCGAGGAGTTCAAGGACGCAGCCATCAAAGCGGCAAAGCTGTCCAAGAAGCAGATCGCTGTGATTGTGGTGGAGGACGAGCACTTGGGGGAGCTGGGCGATGCTGAGGACGGCTTGCTGGTGAAGACTGCATCGGCTCACTTGGCTGGGACAGGGAAGTTTGCAGCCGTGTACCAGGTCGTGTGTGATCCTCGGTTTTGGGGCATGCTGCAAGACTTTGTGCGGTTCAACGAGCGGGTTTGCCGCGCCATCATTCAGCTGGGCAGCCCCTCTGCATCGTTGTCGGACACAGCTCGCGCATTCTTCGAGATCAACACGCAGCTGAAGGCTTGGACGCCAGCCGACTTTCCTTCCCTGTTTGTTGATGACTTCTCTGCTGAGTATGTCTTCAACCAAGTGCTCAGCAAGTGGGCGCCACGCTTCGATGCGGGTTTGACCGATCACCACATCTTGGCACTGCTCCTGGATCCCCGCCCGAGCATGCGCCAGTTCGTTGAGGACGAAGGCCTACTCGGGAGTGCAGCAAACAACAATCGCGGCAACACCCCCGCCTTGAAGCATGCGATTGAGAGTCTGAAGATGCTGGCTCCGATTTGCGTGCCCACCACCGACAAGGCTCAAACGCCAGCCGAGAAGCACAACGCCTTGCGCAACCAGCTGCGCGCGTTCTTGGGCGTGCACCCCACCATTCGATGGGGATCTCTCAAGATCGACAAGGGTGACCTCGACGCCGTGGAAGACACAGACGCTCCCCTCACATTCTGGAGCAACGATGCTCCTCCAGAGCTGCCATTGCGGACTGCTGCTCAGCGTGTGCACGCCGGCAAAAGTGCATCAACCGGGGTGGAGAGGGTGTGGAGCCACATGGGGCAGGTGTACGTGCCTTCAAGGCGGCGCTTGCTCTCCTCCCGTGTCACCAAGCTCGTGTATGTCAAGGTGAACATGCACCTGCTGGGGGATGACGCGTACTTGGAGAGCCTGGGTGTGAACGCGCTCAAGGACCCGGTGCAGTTCCAAAGCATCCTTGAGGAGCTGCAGGTCATGCATGACACGGAGGAGATTCAAGCTCTCAAGGATGCCACCACTGCAGCTGTGCCGGCGGCCACTGGGGCTTTGGGGGATTCTGATGTTGACATGCTCACTCAGGATGACGATGATGAAGTTGATTGGGGTGCTGTGACCGCGGACGAGGACGATTAGCGTGTGCAAATGTTTAGCTGGCGTGTTAGCAGCGTGCAGTCATGCACAAACCAATTTTTTTGTGGTGTCAAGTTGGTTAAACTTTAACTTTAAAAAAGCTTTAAATTTCACCCCGATCATGGTGGTTAAAGCCTTTAAACAACCTAAAAAAATCAATTTATGGGCAACTCAACGTTAAAGCTAAAATGTGCATTAATTAATGCTGGTTAATTAACCCTTAAAAATCACTTTCTAGCCTTTAATTTCGAAGCCTATGCGCAACCTTGTCTGAGGTGACCGCAGACATTATACAGTCCAGAATCTGTAAGGCAGCAAATATATCAAAATTTTGCTTGGAGGTATGCTGCCATCACCATGTATGTTCGCCGACATTTTCAAAACCTGTTTTTTTAAACAGGTCGCACATTTTCAGCGTCTCGCTGATACACATCGCGATCCACATCCAGCTTGCTCATCGCATTTGGCATACCCACAGACATGGTCATCGTGCCCCCCTGACTGAAGATTTGCACACTCCGTATACGCCATCAATAACTGGAGCTTCTGGAGTTGAAGAACGTATCCCTCGAGATATCGAACTACGTATAGAACGATAACATGCGTGTTTGCACACGTGAGGGTTGATACAGCTTCTCATCACTCTTAAAAAGTGTGGCACGCGCATAATATCGGGTACGCCCAGCTGATTTGGTAGACGGGAGCTGTCCTGCTTACAAGCATGTTCGGCCGACACTGTTCCGTGGAACACCCAAGGTGCGTGCAAGCGCACATGTCCGAGTATCCTCTTTGAAGGTCCCGTACTCGGTATCTTTTCGTGTCAAGGCCTCGCGCTTATCCATCGGACATGCAAAGCTCGCTTCGATACAGTTTCGGAAGCTTCTCTGGCAATGTCGGCCTGTCCTTTGTCCTTCAAAGGGGTGAGCGGTTAGGCAAGGAACGCCTCACGATGCGATAGAGTGGTACATCTGTACCTTTGTGCACTTCACCAAATAGATAAAGTTTGAGCACTCGTTAACAAGCGGCAACTGTGCATATCAGGTGAGCAGTCATTTGGACGGTCGGACTCCCGCTCCATCTGCCTGCAAGCGCTCATCAGGACACAGGTGCAGGTGGGAACGGAAGTGACACACGTTTCGCAGTATTCCCCTGTGGCTCAGCACTAAGCAGCGTACAAAGTGTGCCGCAGTGTCCTGAAGGGTCCATTTTCCCCGCACTCTGCAACCTCTATGCATGCAGGGACGAGATGGAGAGTCCAACTTATCAGAAAAAAGCTCTGTTTGTGCAAATACAAGCTTTGTGTGGACCTCACGTTGTGGGCTTCTGCAGTGGACTGGCATCTGAGGAACTGAGTCGGCTGCTGTACTTCAACACAGAGCTGTACAACGGGGCCGCCAACCACAACGCCTTCAAGGAGGCTGTTTATGGACTCCTCGAGTCCAAAGGACTTCCCACGTCAGGTGCACACTGGTGGACACTCAAAAAGTGATGCCAAACGCCCCTTGAATGCATGCGTGAAATCACATTTAGATACTATTTTCAACGAGGACGGCGCGATACATTCTGGACGAAGACTCGACTAATCACACAGAATGCTATGAATTTCACATTAAGTTACATGCTTATCATGGAAAGGTTTTAGGATTTATTCGTGCCTCGTGATGGAAATGGTGGCACTACTTCCCCAATACCTCATAAATTTGGAGCGCACGTAAGCACACGCATTGTCAGGACACGTTGCTAATCTGTGCTTGATGGCATCCGATCTACTTCAGTACGATGCGAACATGCTGGCAGGCAGCTTGTTGGAAGGCACAAAGTGCGTCACATTAGGGTCTTGCATTCTCAATCACCTTTGGATGGAGCATGAATAGTGGCACACTATGTGGGCTGACCAGCCTGGGCCTGAGGCCGAAGCCCCCTGGGTACATCTCCCTCGTCGTGTTTCACGGCGCAGGGGACCTGGCATGATTCGCGATTGATTTGTCTCATATGTCAACCACTCCTGCAGATGCCAAAGCTGCATGGCCGGGATGCCTCATCATCCGAGCACGATCAGCGGAACTTTCTTTGGCATCACTTGGGCGATGAGGCAGCTGGGCTGTCTGTGTGCCCAGGTATTGTGTGCGTACATGCTGGGAGTGTCTTTGCCCGTTTTATGCCAGCTGGCAGGCGATGTATGCTGTTTGCCCATGCAGCATGGGCCATGCATATGCAGCAATCGGTAGCATGGTTGACGCTCCGCAATCGCTTTGACCGTCGCGTTTTTCAACGCGCTCTAGTCCAGTGACAGGGTGATGCAATCATGGTGAGTTGAGGCAGGAGTTGATGGTTTGGGAAATTGGTCTAATGCTCGCCGCGAGCATTCACAGCAGTTGCAGCAGCGCAAAAGTCCGCGCTTTGTCACACTGCCATGCAGTGGAGGCTGGCCAGTCTCGCCCACAGTCCACCAATGGCATGGTCGAGGGTGTAACAAGGCGTATGCCAAGGGTGTGACTGCCGTCAGCGTTCCATGTATGGGCGCGAGAGCCTGCCTGACTTGTAAGACATCTATGCAGGTAGGTTGCGTACACGCCATGGCTCATCGTGCGATTCACGTGTGCTTCTGTTACAGGTACTCAGCAGCAGATTCGAGGCCTTGTGTCCGCCCCCTCACAGCTCGCATCTGCAGGAGTTGCTAGTCCTCAATCGGCAACGCAGCCCACAGATACTCAGAATCCAGTCGTTGACTCGGTCAATGGTCAAGCAGCTCGCACAGCCCAACAGCATCAAGTGACAAGCGCCCTCAACCTCGCACCTCGAAATGCCGCAACAGAGCAAAAACTGCAACCCAGTGACAAAGCAATGTGTGCGTGTTCCTCCTGGTTCCTTGCCAGAATTGAGGTGTGCCTTCACTGGCAACAATGACCAAGTTGTCACACATGGTGAGATGAATGCCTTCTCATCAAATTCCATTGCAATCTGCCTTTGTCGGCCGATGGGTTGCGCATGTTGTTGTTGTTCGTGATGATGACGTATCTTTTAGCTGTTTTTTGAGTGTGTTTGCTGGGTTGCTTGTGGACTCCTCCCTACCATTATCGATGTGATGAAATGTCTTCTAACAACACCATCGCATGAACGATGGCATGTGGTAAGTTGCAGAAGTGAATGGCGTGGGATGAGTTGCTTCGTATCCCAGTGTGAGCTTTGCTAAGATGTCGCACGCGCACCTAAATGCGATTCAGTTGCACTTGCATACCGTAACAATACCAACAGACGCGCATACTTTTTGGGAGCATGACATTTATTTTTGGTATGTTCTATATGAACACACCTGAAAATTCAGCCTAATTTCTCTTTGTAAACTTGGCGGCGAGTCCAAAAACGTGACAGTGACTGCCCGTTTGTTGGTATTGTTACGGTAGGATGCAAGAACATGAGATAAAACTGTTGCCCTCTTGTCACTATTGTTTATGGTGCAGTTATAAGTATTCTGCATCACTTGGCAGTAAATCATCATGAGGTGGCAGCTTTCATGGCGTCCACGAACTTGAACGCGATGGACGAACCTGAAATCTTGAAAAGGTTGAAAATGGTCAGCTCAAACGGTCCCTTGTACTCGGACATGGTACAGTTCGCTCATCTACAGTCCCTTACCTAAGCAGGCACATATGAGTTTGAGATGCCCCAATTTTCGGGAGATCAGCTCTGGCTGTCTCGCCGTTGTCAACGCCGTCTTCTTTGGGCTGGGGTATTTCTTGTTGAAGATACTGTCCTAAGTATCAGAAGATATGTTCCGCAAGTATCTATCGTTCCATGTGCACACGTCCGTGTGAAGTGCGCACAACCCTACATTGAACAGCCAGACTCTGTACCCGACCATAGAGTCATGCATTGTGGACACTATGGTCTGATGACTATTCTATGGTCCTTGAAATGTTCTTTACTTCCGTGTATCAGCTGCCTGCTGATTATTGAGTATTTTACCATAGACTTGAGCCTATATATACTGTGCTGTGCAAGTGTAAGTTCAACTAGTGCAAATTCTCAATAGGTTATGGGTCCAGCATAAAGGTGCTGGTTATAATTTTGTACTCTCGTGTTCTCACTACATTTGTGTTCTCACATCGTCCAATCGTCTTCGCCTCTCGTCCTACGATTGAAGAGTCTTCGCGTCTGCCCGACTACTGCGCGTCAAGTGTCTTCGCGTCTGCCCGACATTGAGCTGCGCTCTTTTATCTCTGCTTAATTCTTTTTCAAGCCATGACTTCTTTCAAGGATGCTGTCGGTGAGAAGCTCGGTGATGCCAATTGGGCAATCTGGTCGGTAAAGATGCTCGCTCTGCTTACGTGGAAAGGCTGTGCACAATGGGTGCTCGTTGAACTGCCTGAAGTCCCCAATACCAATTTGCACTAGTTGAACTTACACTTGCACAGCACAGTATATATAGGCTCAAGTCTATGGTAAAATACTCAATAATCAGCAGGCAGCTGATACACGGAAGTAAAGAACATTTCAAGGACCATAGAATAGTCATCAGACCATAGTGTCCACAATGCATGACTCTATGGTCGGGTACAGAGTCTGGCTGTTCAATGTAGGGTTGTGCGCACTTCACACGGACGTGTGCACATGGAACGATAGATACTTGCGGAACATATCTTCTGATACTTAGGACAGTATCTTCAACACTCCCCATATGTGATAGGAAGTAGCAACCTGGGGCATTGCTCCCCAGATTCAAATACAATAATACGATTATCGAAGACCAAGACCTCTGACACAAAATGACAGCTTGCCAACAGAAATTGGCTTGGTCAAGCAGTCTGCAACATTGTCATCAGTTGACACAAACTTGTAGGCAATCTCCCCTAGAGCAACTCGCTCTCGAGCAAAATGATGTATTATGTCAATATGCTTGCTGCGAGCAGTACTCATGGGATTCTTCAAGAGTGCAAGACAAGCCTGGTTGTCACCACCAATCACAATAGGCCCGGTCAAGGGCTCACCAAGTTCAGGTAGTAGTTTTCTGAGCCACAGTGCCTCTCGTGCCACAACACTAGCCGCCTGATATTCAGCTTCAGTAGTAGAATAAGACACAGTGGGTTGTAATTTGCTCTGCCAGCAAATTGCAGCTCCATGAAGAATGAATACCATTCCAGTTGTGGATTTCCTGGTTTTGGTTTCACCTCCGAAGTCAGCATCACAAAAACCAACCAGCCCTCGGCTGGTACCATACACCAAAGCAAGATGTTTGGTACCAGCAAGATATCTCAGCAAGTAAATGCCAGCATCCCAATGCGTTGTGGTGGGAGCCTTGAGATACCTGGCCAAGCAGCTCACTGCCATAGCAATGTCAGGTCTTGTACAATTCGCAAGATGCATAAGCGATCCGATGAGTGATGGATATCGTTCTGCATTCTCCTGCAACGCATTGCCGTCTTTTGGAATGGCAGCAATGGGTAATGACACTGGAGCCACACCTGTGAGATTAAAGTCATGGAGCAATTTCTCAATGTAGGGGGTCTGATGAAGAGAAACGGTTTTGGCTCCCCGATCCCGTATCAGCTGAATCCCCAGGAAATCCTGGGGCTCCCCCATGTCCCTGGCCTCAAAAAGAGATTGAATCAAGGCCAGAGTTTGCTCCACATCTTTAATCGTCTTACCAGCTATCAAACAATCGTCTACGTAAATAAGTGCCAGTATGGTCCCATCAGATCCCAACTTCATGAATAAAGCTGGGTCTGCCTCGCTGCAAATAAAACCATGCTCTAAGAGCTTTGCTTTGAGGGTAAGATGCCACGCACGAGGCGCTTGCTTGAGACCATACACTGACTTGAGAAGCTTACACGCTGTACCCTCTGGCCCTGGGTAGCCAGGAGGATGCCTCATGTACACTTCTTCGTCAAGCACGCCGTTTAGGAAAGCAGTTTTAATATCAATCTGACGGACCTCAAGGTCTTGATCCGCCACAACAGCACAGAAAGCCCGAAGTGAGGCATATTTACTTACAGGAGCATAAGTCTCACTATAGTCTACCCCAGGCCTTTGAGAGAACCCTTGGGCAACCAACCTCGCCTTATACCGCCCATCCCGCTTGCGTTCCAATACAAAACGACAGCCAATTGTCCTTGCCCCAGGCGGAAGTTGCACCACCTCCCAACACTCATGTTGTGCCAAGGAGTCCATTTCATCATTAATAGCAGCTTGCCACTTAGAGGCATCAGATCGAGACAACGCATCAGCCACAGAGACGGGGTCAGGGTCGAATCCAACTACCTTGGCGGCGAATGCCAGACGCTGCGGGGGTCCACAGGATCGCTGAATGCTGGCTCTTGTCAAAGGGTCAGACTGCATGGAGGGTGCCTGTTCGTTGACGGGTGCATCCTCATGTCCCCCCCGCTGTCGGACCCAATGGCGAAGGGACAGTCTCATCAGCAGCATGGTCAGGGAATTCACCGTCGCCGCAGTCGGACGCAGCAGCCGATGCGGGAAGCAGATGGGATGAGGCAGGTATAAGGCTGGCTTGGCTGAAAATAGGCTGGTCATCAGCAAGCCCAAAGGCCAAGTCCTCGATGGATGCGGACGCCACCACCGGATCCGAAGCAAGGGAATGAGCTTGAGACGGGAGCGGAGGGGGTTCAAGATGACGGGAGGTTTCAAGCTCCGCCACGGTGGCGTCGTCCACATCCACCGGGCTCTCAAAGACTGGGCACTTATCCTGAATGTAAGCATCACAAGTTGTTACCACCTTGGTACCCACCAACACACGACGTACAGTGGAATTGAGAGGCGGACAAACACCCAAATAAGCACCTCTAACAGCTTTAGGTTGAAGCTTGTGACGTTGCGGCTGCGACACAAGCACCCATGCTGTGGACCCGAATGGGTGAAACTGCTCTAGGTGAGGCTCGATACTGGTAAAGCGAGCATACGGTACTTGTGTGCAACCCGACTGCAAAACACAGTTCCTGACATCAGCAGCATACAGCATTGCATAACCCCAATACGCATCGGGCAGGTGAGACTCGGCAAGAACAGTACGCATGCGTTCTACCAGTGTGCGGTTCAGGCGCTCAGCCCTACCGTTGGCTTCAGGAGTATACGCAGAAGTGGGCTCGTGCACAATGCCCTTCGAGTCAAGGAACAGCTGAAAATCACCACTCAAATACTCCCCACCCCGATCAGTTCGCAGCCGCACAACCTGGTGGTTGCCCTGAGTGGCGAACAAAACTATCAAACGCCGCAGAACGCCGTTCACGTCAGATTTCTGGCGAATCAGTTCCACAACTGAGTAACCAGAAAATTCATCGAGAACAGTGACTACATATCTGTGACCATCCACCGTGGGTACACGGAAGGGGCCCATGACATCAGAGTGCAAGCGAAAATTCACCCGAGGTGCCAAGTGCGCCCTTGGAGGGTGGGATTTACGAGTCATTTTCCCCTCCATGCATGGTTCACAGCCAACATTCTCACGTGCCTCCAAAAACTGTGCCGGGGTCACCGAACAACCAGTCAACAAACCCCGACGTTGCATTTCTGCCAGAGTGCCAAAGTTGGTATGACCAAGCTTGCGATGCCATAAGTTGGCAGTGGAATCAGCAGTGGCAGCAAATGCGACCGTACGAGACGGGTAATCAAGCATGTACACACCATCCCGCAAAGAAGCAGTGGCAACGGGTTCATTGTGCGCAGACAAGGTCAGTGTGGGTGAACGAGCACCAATAGCCACCGAGATCCCTGAATCGACAAGTGCAGGAAGTGACAATAAGTTACTTACAAGTGCTGGTACGTACAGTACATTTTCAAGGCGCAGCTGAGTATACTGCGTTGGAATTACTATGACACCACTACCCTCAGCTAGATCGGTCCCCCCGTTGCCAAACAAAACAGGTTGCGGGATGTGGAATGCAGAGAACTCCACGAACAATGACCTATCATTTGTCAGCGACACTTGGCACCTCGGGTGAATTTTCGCTTGCACTCTGATGTCATGGGCCCCTTCCGTGTACCCACGGTGGATGGTCACAGATATGTAGTCACTGTTCTCGATGAATTTTCTGGTTACTCAGTTGTGGAACTGATTCGCCAGAAATCTGACGTGAACGGCGTTCTGCGGCGTTTGATAGTTTTGTTCGCCACTCAGGGCAACCACCAGGTTGTGCGGCTGCGAACTGATCGGGGTGGGGAGTATTTGAGTGGTGATTTTCAGCTGTTCCTTGACTCGAAGGGCATTGTGCACGAGCCCACTTCTGCGTATACTCCTGAAGCCAACGGTAGGGCTGAGCGCCTGAACCGCACACTGGTAGAACGCATGCGTACTGTTCTTGCCGAGTCTCACCTGCCCGATGCGTATTGGGGTTATGCAATGCTGTATGCTGCTGCTGTCAGGAACTGTGTTTTGCAGTCGGGTTGCACACAAGTACCGTATGCTCGCTTTACCAGTATCGAGCCTCACCTAGAGCAGTTTCACCCATTCGGGTCCACAGCATGGGTGCTTGTGTCGCAGCCGCAACGTCACAAGCTTCAACCTAAAGCTGTTAGAGGTGCTTATTTGGGTGTTTGTCCGCCTCTCAATTCCACTGTACGTCGTGTGTTGGTGGGTACCAAGGTGGTAACAACTTGTGATGCTTACATTCAGGATAAGTGCCCAGTCTTTGAGAGCCCGGTGGATGTGGACGACGCCACCGTGGCGGAGCTTGAAACCTCCCGTCATCTTGAACCCCCTCCGCTCCCGTCTCAAGCTCATTCCCTTGCTTCGGATCCGGTGGTGGCGTCCGCATCCATCGAGGACTTGGCCTTTGGGCTTGCTGATGACCAGCCTATTTTCAGCCAAGCCAGCCTTATACCTGCCTCATCCCATCTGCTTCCCGCATCGGCTGCTGCGTCCGACTGCGGCGACGGTGAATTCCCTGACCATGCTGCTGATGAGACTGTCCCTTCGCCATTGGGTCCGACAGCGGGGGGGACATGAGGATGCACCCGTCAACGAACAGGCACCCTCCATGCAGTCTGACCCTTTGACAAGAGCCAGCATTCAGCGATCCTGTGGACCCCCGCAGCGTCTGGCATTCGCCGCCAAGGTAGTTGGATTCGACCCTGACCCCGTCTCTGTGGCTGATGCGTTGTCTCGATCTGATGCCTCTAAGTGGCAAGCTGCTATTAATGATGAAATGGACTCCTTGGCACAACATGAGTGTTGGGAGGTGGTGCAACTTCCGCCTGGGGCAAGGACAATTGGCTGTCGTTTTGTATTGGAACGCAAGCGGGATGGGCGGTATAAGGCGAGGTTGGTTGCCCAAGGGTTCTCTCAAAGGCCTGGGGTAGACTATAGTGAGACTTATGCTCCTGTAAGTAAATATGCCTCACTTCGGGCTTTCTGTGCTGTTGTGGCGGATCAAGACCTTGAGGTCCGTCAGATTGATATTAAAACTGCTTTCCTAAACGGCGTGCTTGACGAAGAAGTGTACATGAGGCATCCTCCTGGCTACCCAGGGCCAGAGGGTACAGCGTGTAAGCTTCTCAAGTCAGTGTATGGTCTCAAGCAAGCGCCTCGTGCGTGGCATCTTACCCTCAAAGCAAAGCTCTTAGAGCATGGTTTTATTTGCAGCGAGGCAGACCCAGCTTTATTCATGAAGTTGGGATCTGATGGGACCATACTGGCACTTATTTACGTAGACGATTGTTTGATAGCTGGTAAGACGATTAAAGATGTGGAGCAAACTCTGGCCTTGATTCAATCTCTTTTTGAGGCCAGGGACATGGGGGAGCCCCAGGATTTCCTGGGGATTCAGCTGATACGGGATCGGGAGCCAAAACCGTTTCTCTTCATCAGACCCCCTACATTGAGAAATTGCTCCATGACTTTAATCTCACAGGTGTGGCTCCAGTGTCATTACCCATTGCTGCCATTCCAAAAGACGGCAATGCGTTGCAGGAGAATGCAGAACGATATCCATCACTCATCGGATCGCTTATGCATCTTGCGAATTGTACAAGACCTGACATTGCTATGGCAGTGAGCTGCTTGGCCAGGTATCTCAAGGCTCCCACCACAACGCATTGGGATGCTGGCATTTACTTGCTGAGATATCTTGCTGGTACCAAACATCTTGCTTTGGTGTATGGTACCAGCCGAGGGCTGGTTGGTTTTTGTGATGCTGACTTCGGAGGTGAAACCAAAACCAGGAAATCCACAACTGGAATGGTATTCATTCTTCATGGAGCTGCAATTTGCTGGCAGAGCAAATTACAACCCACTGTGTCTTATTCTACTACTGAAGCTGAATATCAGGCGGCTAGTGTTGTGGCACGAGAGGCACTGTGGCTCAGAAAACTACTACCTGAACTTGGTGAGCCCTTGACCGGGCCTATTGTGATTGGTGGTGACAACCAGGCTTGTCTTGCACTCTTGAAGAATCCCATGAGTACTGCTCGCAGCAAGCATATTGACATAATACATCATTTTGCTCGAGAGCGAGTTGCTCTAGGGGAGATTGCCTACAAGTTTGTGTCAACTGATGACAATGTTGCAGACTGCTTGACCAAGCCAATTTCTGTTGGCAAGCTGTCGTTTTGTGTCAGAGGTCTTGGTCTTCGATAATCGTATTATTGTATTTGAATCTGGGAGCAATGCCCCAGGTTGCTACTTCCTATCACATATGGGGAGTGTTGAAGATACTGTCCTAAGTATCAGAAGATATGTTCCGCAAGTATCTATCGTTCCATGTGCACACGTCCGTGTGAAGTGCGCACAACCCTACATTGAACAGCCAGACTCTGTACCCGACCATAGAGTCATGCATTGTGGACACTATGGTCTGATGACTATTCTATGGTCCTTGAAATGTTCTTTACTTCCGTGTATCAGCTGCCTGCTGATTATTGAGTATTTTACCATAGACTTGAGCCTATATATACTGTGCTGTGCAAGTGTAAGTTCAACTAGTGCAAATTCTCAATATTTCTTTCTTTCCCAATTCGGGAATTGGCCATGCTAAGCATTGTGATCAACAGTCTCCAAATGCCAGATCATTTCATGCATAGTAAATCTCCAGCATCAGTTTCATTGTCATACTCATTAGCTTAGTCATCATCTGCACATCCACTGCTGGTCAGCAACACCTTTTGCATGGCCATTGCATTGTAGAGAACTTCAGTTCTGGATAAACATGCACCCACACCGCTGCAACTCAACGTTGCGCCTGGAAGACCCAGAATGTGATGACATGTGATGATGATGATGTATCTTTTTACAACACTACCGCATCCACATGGACATTGGCAACTCCAAGAACTACTTGGTACATGTTTATCAAGCAATCTTGATCGCGTGCATCGTAGTGACATGACGGCTGTTGCCGCGGTTGGTTCTGAATGACTGCTTGCACCCTTATCTACAGGGTTTGCCAGTTGTGGGAAGTATCATTGCAGCCCCGCATCCTTGAATTGCCATGCACTATGAGGAAACAACAGGAATAATCAACATATTCTTTACAGTATTTGTCTCACAAAATCACCCAGTTGTGCATTGCATCTTGCAGCACAGTAGCCACCACAGAGTCCGTGTGTCAGCATTCTGCCAAAGGTATTCTCCAAAAGTTGGAGGCGCTTGCTTGTGCGAGCTCACAGACAGGATGGGAAGTCTCCTGTCACTGGAATGACATGAAATCGGTGCCAAGCATCGAGAGTTGGGGCTGTTTTGGAGTGGGATGTGCCATGGCACCTGCTTTCGCTGCCCGACTGATGGTTGGTACGGCGTGCTGCAGGTCAGAGGGTACTTCCTCTTCGCGAGAAGGAAACTATGCGAGCAGCAGCAGGAACAGCGAGGGGGGGTTAAGGTGCCCCCAGATGCTTTCAGTCCGGAAATTTTAGCTGCGCGGGCGTTGGTTGAAAGCCCAGAGAATGGCCATCCCAACGGCCAGGCAGCACCTCCCGCGCCAGTTCATGCCCGTGGGGCAAGTACCCAGCAGCCTTGGCTGACCCAGACTCTGATGGGTGCGGCCCCTACGCAGCCCCAGGGCCCGCGGCCCTTCATGTCAGGCGCCTCAGCGCACCCCCCGTCGCAACTGTTTCCGGCATTGCATCAGAACCTGGAGGAGTGATCTCCCTGGTAGCCGAGAAACTGGCACCCCCTCCCGAGGGTGCACCACCCATGGCGCTGGATGTGCACCCCAAACCGGAAGGCCCCCTTGCGCCCGTGAAAACCGCGAGTCGAGGATCGGTCCCCCGGAAGCCTCCAAAAGAGAAGGGAATAAAGCCGAAGAGGCCATCTGGGAAGCGAGCGGCTGATGACGCTGCCAGCGTCGCTGGAGCAGATGGAAGAGCACTTGGAATAGGGAGTCTGCTGCTGCTTCTCCAGGAGGCAGATGCAGGTGACCCCATCCCAGGCCATCAATAATGACCCGTACCTTTCTCAGTACAGCACCGTACATATACGATTCTTATATCTGTCGATGATGTACCTTTTTACAACACTACCGCATCCACATGGACATTGCCAACTCCAAGAACTACTTGGGAGTCAGTGCGACCGTTACCATCACCTGAGGCAAGCGTACCTGGACCAGCCTGATGTACCTTAGCCGGACCTGACATGTCTCCTTCTTCGTTGTCTTGTACCTTGCAAGATGTCTAAGAAAGCAATGTGTAAGGTATGTATCGCCTCCACAGCTCTCGAAATTGTTTTTTGCTTTCGAACATAAATATCAGAACGTCAAGAATTGACGGGCCGTTTTTGGTCAGCTGTGGCTGATCTTCTTTCTTGCAGGGTACAAGACGATGAAGAAGGGACATGTCAGGTCAGGATATGGTAAGTCAGGCTGGTCCAGATACGCTTGCCTCAGATGAAAGTAATGGTAGCACTGATTCCCAAGTAGTTCTTGGAGTTGCCAATGTCCATGTGGATGCGGTAGTGTTGAAAAAGATACATCATCATTACATCGCACAGAGAAAGAGCAAGAGCTACGGCTTAGGTCGAAAACAACCACATCAACACATTCGAAACAATACAGCTCATTGAACGTCAGCGGTCGGGACAGGCAAGCCTGTCATGAACGCGCGGCCGCTCGCACGAGCCAGAACTTGAAGAGAGCGCCGATACATCACACCATTGCCCCTACAAAGGCCGATGCTGAGTTCACGAAGCGCGTTTGTGACAAATTCCGCCTTGATAACATCCCCTCCAGCGCTCGCTGTTGTCGCTAGAGTATTGAGCAGCTCCATAGCCCCGTTCCCATGCGCCCGAAAGTTTCATGCGACAGTGGGCTGAAGGCATAGCCGTTGGGGTCAGCGGATTGATACTTTGTCCGCTTCAGTTGATCGCGATGCGCCGCTGCGCCACCCTCTGTCTGTGCGATTTGCGCAAAGGAGGGTGCGCAGGGGTGCACCACTGAGATGTCCGCGACCGTGAGTCCGCCGGGTAGAACGAGCAAGATGTCTCCATGCGCAGCAGAGTGGGCTGCGATTGGGGCAGCTTGCACGCCAGGCAACACTCGGAGTGTTGGCTCAACAGATGATGCAATCCCAGCGCGGGAGGCAATGCGGCGCCAAATCTCTGTGAGAATGTTGTGGCGCAACGTCATTGACGTGCACTGTGACCGGCAGGTCATCGCTTGGTGGACATCCCCCGCTCGCATGTACTGCCCACAGCAGCACCGGACGCCAGGTGCATTGGTAGGCATGTGCGTCAGACCGAGACGGTGGCGCATGGCGCCGGTGAAGTCCGAGTCTGTGAGCTGTAGCGCCATGGATAGTGGCAGCGTGTCCATCCATATGGAGGAAGCACGACATGCGCAGCTGAGCATGCGAGCTAGGTCGCGGCGGCCGTCTTCGGTGTTGGTGTCGAATAATGTCAAGAGCTCGTCGCTGCGGCGCTGAGCCACGAATTGCGCGTACGTGCGCTGTACACCCGGGAGGACTGTGTCGATACATTCCTCATTGATGTCCAGGGCGTCCGGGGGCCAGAGCTCTTTCGCCGCGCCTTCCGCGTGTAGCGCCTGCCAATCTTGCGTAAGACAGGCGCCAATGGGGCTAGCAAAGGGGCGGAATTGCTGTGGCCCGTCACGCATGGTGGTTTCAGCCATGGCTGCGGCGGATAGAAAGGAAGCCTTTGCTTCCAAGATACATCATCATTACATCGCACAGAGAAAGAGCAAGAGCTACGGCTTAGGCCGAAAACAACCATGATACATCATCATCATCATCATCATCATCATCACCAAGTTGACTTGACAAGGTCGGAGATGGAAACCTGGCATACAAGAAGCAAGAGTTCAGCCTTTCTTGCACTAGTAGTGAAGTAAACATAAATGACATACGTCAATCAGTTATGCAGAAGGCGTGCGATATGCTGTTTGTCTGCAATGTACCTCGTCAGTCAGTGAGAGCTGCATACAGGATGCAAAAGCGCATGCTCAATACTCTCTCTCTCTCTCATGTACATCGTGTCTGCTGCAGTCAGAAGGGCTGTGTATAGATTGGCGGAGGAGCATGCTGACGTGGCGGCATTACTGGAGTCCACCGACATAGACACTCTGGAAACAGACAAGATCATTGTGAAGCTGATCAATCTCAGCCCAAGGGACCCCATCTTCATCGATAGGGTACGAGTCCGTTTACCTTCCATTCATAGCAAGCACATTTGGCACCTGTATGACATGCCTCAGAACACAACGCCAATCAATGCAGGGAGCGCTTTGATTGATTCTGAAAGTGTGCGAGCGCTTGTCTTGATTTTGTCAACCACAGCGTTGCCTTGAGGACGCTGCATGGGAGCATTCACGTTGGGGTGTTGGCAGAATGTGGTTGAAGTTTATTCAGTTTATCAATTTAATTCTTTCATCCGCATCCCCAAACGTCACTTTTGGCATCTGGTGATGATGTGTGACTTCGTACATCACTACCGCATCCATATGGACATTGACAATTCCAAGAACTACTTGGGAATCTTTATCTGGACACGCCAATCAAATGGTCTGGCAAAACGCTGAAGCAAAACAAAACAAGTACGCCAGCCCAACAAGGCGGCGTTGACAACTGGCAAACGCTAATGTATGAGCCATCTCCGTTCCCCGAACGGGAGTCCTAGCATGAGTGGCGGCATGTCTCTTCCAGCACTTCCACCCCGGATCAGAAACACATCTCCTGATGCCTTCGAGCCGTACGCACATGTTATATGATGAGAGATTTGGCTGCCTCCCAAGTGTTTGTGCCCACCACTTGTCCCCTTGGCTGGCGCTGTGCTGCCGGTTGTGGGAGTGTCATAGCAGCATCTGTCCTCACAAACAAAGGACGATAAGGAAGCGCGGACAGGGACAATGCCGGCAGTTGAAGTTTCATGGCATCAGCCATGAAGTGTTGCATTTTGCGGGCACAGCAGGCACCACGGAGTATGCGAGCTATTGCTCTAGCACAGTTGTGCCCTGCAATTGCTTTTAGACGTGATCTTGTCACATTCCACAGCAGGGATAGGGAACAAATCAAAACGGCATATGCCACCAGTATCCAGAGGGCCATGCCCATTTTCACCTGAGAGATTCCATGGCCTGTGTGCTGAGAATCACAGCTGTGGCGACACGTGAGTAGGTCAACTGTGGTCGCTGCATTTTGTTGTTTGCAGACTGAGCGTTAGCCTGAGGTGCTGCAGTTGAAAGAGCTCCTCAAAGAGTCAGAGGAGGCAGGGACTTCAGCTGCAAACGGAGCAAACCAGGCGGCGGCAACTCCTTGGCCAGCAGACGCCCGTGTGGCAAGCCCTCAGGACCCTAACCTGGACAACAAGGAGCCAGCTAACCAGCAAGCAATAAAGCGGGAGGCAGAGGAAGAAGGAGCAGACGGGAAAATTGCAGTTGTGGGCACCGCGACGATCAGTGCAACGCTACCACAAGCAAAACACCTCGCATGTAGTATTGAATCAAGGATGTCAGTTCATCACTCGGATGAACTCTCACAAGGTGGTCAGACACAAGAGCCTCTGGGCCACTAGGGGCAATTTCCATCCACCTGAGACGGATGGCAGTTAAACATCAGCTCTCGTATGAAACGATGTTAGTCATCGATTCATAGCCTAATCAGTCCTGGTGATGACTGCCAAGCTCAAATTGATGCCTAACCGATGAGTGAGTTAGTGAGTTGGTGAGATG
>NW_028323239.1:0-79334 GCF_984573655.1 Nuphar pumila | reverse complement strand
TCAATGGGTGCAACGCCTACCCTCTTACGTATCTCCTCGTTCCGAATCTTATCTTTTATTGTATTTCTACACATCCATCTAATCATACACATCTCAGCTACACTCATTTTTTGAATATGATGTCTCTAGGCAGCCCAACATTCTGTACCATATAGTAAAGCGGGCCTAATAGTCGTCCTATAAAACTTTCTTTTCAACCGCAATGGCATTCTACGATCGCACAACACTCTAGTTTCACTTTTCCATTTCATCCACCCAACCTTTATCCTATGATTTACATCTCCATCAATTTCTCCATACTTTTGAATGATAGATCCCAAATATTTGAAACAGTCATCCACCAGTATTTCTTGCTCACCAAGCTTCACTACACTCCCATCACTACTTCGTTGCATACTAAACCGACATTCCATATATTTTGTCTTACTCTTACTCAACTTAAAACCTCTTGCTTCCAATGTCTGTCTCCATAATTCTAACTTAGCATTAACACCAGCTCTAGACTCATCGATCAAAACAATATCATTAGCAAACAACATACACCACGGCACATTTTCTTGAATTGATCTCGTAAGCTCATCCATCACTATAGCAAATAGGAAATGGTTTAAAGCCGATCCTTGATGTAACCCAACCGTTATAGGAAAATTAGTTGTCACCCCTTTACAAGTGCGAACATTGGTTACTACTCCTTCATACATATCTTTAATTATACTAATGTACTTGAGAGAAACACCTTTCTTCATCATTGTCCACCAGAGAACGTCCTTAGGTACTCTATCGTATGCCTTCTCCAAATCAATAAAAACCATATGCAAATCTTTGTTTCTCTCTCTATTTCTCTCAATAAGTTGTCTAAGAAGATGTATAGCTTTCATAGTTGATCTACTAGGCATAAAACCAAATTGATTCTCCGATATCATGACAACCTTCCTCAACCTTCCCCTTTATGTTGTATGAATTGCTTTATAAATAGAGTCCATTTGTAAAGTGTAAAAGCATGCTTTTTAGCATATGAGTTGTGAATATAAAAAGACTCCTCATTGGACTGCCTCCCTTTTTTCCCCTTTATGTTGTATGAATTGCTCTATAAATAGAGCCCATTGGTAAAGTGTAAAAAAAAGCATGTTTTTTAGCATATGAGTTGTGAATATAAAGACTTATTTCTATTGTGTTCTTGTGAGATTTATTCTTTTTGTGAGATTGTATTATTGTATTCGGTCCATTAGAGGCCATATTGTGATCGTGCGCTTGTGTAGCCCTTTGTTAGCATTGTGATTGTGCACTTCTTGTTTTATTTCATGCCTTACATAAGCTAATCATAAATAGCAGCTTGAAGATGATGCTGGTTTTAATGCACAAGAAAGTTAAAAACACCAGCAAGAAATTAAAACAATATAGAATTTAATACAAAGAAGTATTTCCTTGATATCAATTTTATTCAATTAATTCCCTGTGCTTGCCAAAACCTGTAATCTTCTAGGTTATTAAGGCAACTCCTAGGTGAATCCATTATCCTTTCTTCTATGCTAAGTGAAAGCTCTAAAGCAACGGCATGTAAAACCAACTTGTTGGAAAGCATATTTGACAAAATAGGATTCTTAATCACATCTATTGTTCATCATCCAAATGCTGTAGTGTTTGTTGGACATTATGGGTTATGGGTCCAACCCATAGTGTGACCCGAATTGACACCCATTAGTGGGTCACGTCAAGGTTGTTAAATGCGATGAGGCGAAGCGAGGCGTTGAGCCTGTGCTTCGCCTCTGAGGCGTACGCCTTTCACAATGTGCGACTCTCAAGTATCTGTCGTATATCTAAAATATCGTAAAAATATGTGGCATTTTTGTAGGGATGTTAATGGATTGAATTTAATGCTTGATATCTTCATCATTTTTTACCTGACCATGATTGTTAAAAAAAGAAAATCTCAAAATCCCCGTTGAGGAGGCAACGCTTCAGGTACTGAGTGTGCGCCTCAGTACCTTGAGCGTGCGCCTCAGTACCTTGAGCGTGCGCCTCGCCTGTGGGGCATACACTTCAAGTACTGAGGCGTACGCCTCTCACAACACTGGGTCACGTTAGTGGCCACGTAATGGGGATAGTGGGTGGGAGTTACGTGAATGTGGAGTAACCACATTCACGTAACTGCCTAATCTCCCATTACATAAGGGGTTAGAGGCTATGAGGATGATGAGACATTCATAGCATTTACCCGCCAAATTCAGTTCTGCATTCGGATACAGCGGAACACGGTGCTGCTCACCGTCGACCTAAGGCCTGAGCTCATTATGGGTATCGACTGGCTGAGGAGAACGCCGAATTTCCTACACGCACTCCATGGCGAATTCAGGTACGCTTCCTGTTAGTGTTTGTTTTACAGGATTCACCAACATTGGGTTATGGGCCTACATCCACGCATTTCCGCTGCGCGTGGCCGTGTAGGCCCTTTTCGGCGTTTCGCCTCGTTGTCTGAATTCTGGATTCTGCGACAGCATGTCACCATGGGGTGACATCCTGGCAGACTGTTGCTAACATCACTGTTTGCGACAGAGGATGGAAATCTTTTTTCCGGTAGACTGTCGCCGTGGGGCGATAGCCTTCATCGGCAACTGTCGCCACGGGGGCAACAACCATTTCCCAACAGCGGTCGGCTCAGGCGATCCAGATCCTCATTAAAAAACAACAACGGATTGATGTATACCTGTGGCCGTCGGGCTGCAGGGAGGATCTGCCGTTGCTGGGATCGCCGTTGGAGCCGTCGCCTGAGATCCCCTGCACCGTCGGGTTGCATGGTGGTCGACATATGCCGAAGGTGGTCGACATATGCCGAAGGTGTTGCCGGGGTGGAGAACGCTGGATGGCCGACGTCTGGGGTTTGAAAACCCCCTTTTCTCTGCCCGACGTTCCATCAGGCTGCCAGTAGAGTCGCCGTCGCCAGGGCGTCTGCGGGCGATTCCAGCCAGTAGCCGGTGCCGACAATCGCACGCCGCCGTGGGGCGACGTTGTTCGCCGATGGGAGGGCGACGTGGGTCGCTGGAGGATTTTTTGGGCATCCGTAAACAACATCAGGATCAGTGGTGCCGGGGCTGTCGCCAGATCGGACGATCGCCGTGGGGCGATATGTCGGCTGGATCGACCGTCGGTCGCTAGCGATCTTGTCGGTGCTGCTGCACCAGCCGTGCCCTTTCTTCCTCTGCCTCTTTAGCCATCAGACGACAAAGCCTCGCATCGTCGCTGTGGGGCGACGTCATTCTTCGGTGGGTTGACGCCGGTCGCCGACAGGCGGCATCGGACGCCGACAACCGACGTCGGTCACTGTTCGGCGATGTGGGTCGCCGTGGAACCGAAAAGGGAGGAAACCCTTTCGGTTTCCCTATTAAAATGAAAACAGAAATCAGGTTTCTGTTTCATTTTAACAGTGGACCGGATCGGGTCCGGCATGGTGATTCGATGATAGACCCGATCCAAACCCATTTTGGGTGGATCGGGTCTGCGGTTTATTCTTGGATGTGACCTGGACCCATGATGGTTTCGGGTCTGATCCAGAAAGAATCGTGTCTCTCTCTCGGATCGAGTTTATAAGTCGGGTTCGATCCGGGTCCGTTTTGGACCGGGTCTAACCCGGGTTCTGTTCGGGTCGGATCCGTATCAAGTATGGGTTGGGTCAGACCCAGATCCCATTTGAACCAGGTCAGATCCATGTTAAGCAGGATCCGAACACTATTAAGACTGAATCAGATCAGGAACCTGATACGGCCCCTTTCAAAATCGGTTTAGAGCCGTTTTTGACCGGTTCTTTTAAGTTTTCCACCGGTTTCGAGATGCTGAGACCCTGTTTTCATAAATATAAAGAGATACAGGGATTTTGGCATACGGTTATAGGGTTTTATGAACTTTTGTTCATATTAAGTATCGGTTCATAAGGTTTAGAATCGGTTTTGACCCTTTGATGACCGGTTTGGGGCGGTTTCAGACCGGTTTAGAGTGTTTTTAGACCGGTTCCTACTTGAGGACCCTGGGTTTTACCCATATGAGTATGCTTTTGTTATTTTTCATGCTTTATAAAATATTTATTTTAAATAATGCATGACTTATGCATGTTAATTCATGTATTTTGCATTGGTTAAGTTGTACATGATGATTTTAAGCATGAATTGTAACTAAATTCATGACAATTAGTTTATGTATATTAGTTGAAGCATGAACTTATATTATGTCATGAATATACATGCATTAAAATGTGTGCATGGGCGTGCTCCATAATACAAATAGGATTTTCGGTAAAAGATCTTGATTGACCGATTCTTGTAATCACCAAAGTGATCTGAGTCGTGTTAATTAAAGATTCTTTGGACCGTATTAAGATTCGTAATTATGATTGTGTGTGAATTTATGAAACATAGATTCTACCCAAAGGTAGGTCATGTTCCAAATTTACACAGGGTGTGATAGTAGATGTGTATTCCAGCCCACGAAGCATGTTCGTACCCAAATGTACAGTGCCGAATTGCCTCTCGTTACATGATCTGCTAGTTTCACCAACTGAAGTCAATTATTTGAGAATTGAAGAGACGGAGCAATTATGAGTATTATCGTTTTCACCCAAGTGGAACGATATGGCTCAACTATGCTTGTCTCAGAAAAGGTGAAAATAAAGGGTCTCACTTTTACCTTTTCAACACGAGTCTCGTCTAAGCAATAATAGTAATGTCTTTTCGTTTTCATTCCTTGTTTTATCATGTTCCTTCCTTATCGATGGTTCTAGTAATATCCTCATTTTAGACGGATCGAATTTTTCTGATTGGAAAGAAATCGTATTATTCACTTTGGGCTATATGGATTTAGATCTGACACTTAGAATTGACGACCTCCCACTCTTACAGAGCAGAGCACAACCGATCAGAAGGTTGCCTCTGAGAAGTGGGAGCGCTCGAACAGACTTAGCCTGTTGCTTTTGCAATCAAGGGTCAGTACACTCATGTCCAAATTAGTGTCTATGAAATATGTTGGTGACAGTCACATCCGACAACATATTTTGGAAATGAGGAATATTGCGACTCAACTGAATGACATGAAGTTCACCATCTCTGACTCCTTCTTAGTCCATCTGATCTTAACCTCGTTACCTACTGAGTATGGACCCTTTAAAATCTCCTACAACACACATAATGATGAGTGGTCTTTTAATGACCTCTTGGCCAAGTGTGTTGAAGAAGATGAAAGATTGAAGGGTGAGAGGGTGCCAAGTGCACATATGGCCTCTCATAAGGATAAACAGAGGTCGAGGTAAAAGAAAAGCTCATTCAAAAGGAAGAATAAGAAGAGAGCCACTGGGGAGAATTCAAACTCTCAGGCGAAAGCTAATTCCCATTTAGGAGGCCCTTCTATAAAGTGTTTCTTCTGCAAAAAGAAGGGGCATAAGAAGGTGAATTGTTTGAAGTACAAGAAGTTGTTCGAAAATAAAGGTAATAGGTCATTCGTTTCTCATGAGTGCAATCTAATTCATGTTCCATTGCATAGTTGGTGGATTGATTCTGGTGCCACGGTGCATATTGCCAACTCTTTGCAGTCATTTCTGAACAAAAGGGAATCAACGAAGCATGAAAGAAGCATATTTTCAGGAAATAAGATGCGTTTGCATGTCAAGAGCGTTGGGACCTGCAGAATTGTGTTGGAGTCGGGATTTATATCGGATTTGGTCGATGCATTTTATGTGCCATCTTATAGTCGGAACCTAATTTCAATTTCAAAACTTGATAAGTTTGACTTTGTATTTAAATTTGAAAAATTTGAACTTATTATTATGAAAAATTCAATGAATATAGGTTCTGCATATATGTGTGATGATTTGTATCGATTAAGAACCAAATTCCAAATTCGGGAATCTCACTCCATTGAGAACACAATGATTGACAATAAACGTGGCCTAAAGGATGATTAATCCTATTTGCTTTGGCATCGGAGGTTAGGACATATCTCGAAAGAGAGAGTCCAAAGACTTGTGAAAGAGGGAATCCTTGGATCCCTTGATTTTACGAATGTAGAGCCATGTGTTGACTGCATAAAGGTTAAACAGTCTAACACATATAAGAAAGATGCCAAACACAATAATGAAAAGTTAGAAATAATGCATACGGATGTCTGCGGCCCTTTTTCACCGTGTTATACAGGTGAAAAATATTGTCACCTTTATAGACGATTACTCACGGTATATATATCTCTACTTATTATCTGAAAAATCAGAGGTCTTTTAGGTTTTTAAGGACTTCAAGAAAGAAGTAGAGAAACAAATCGGTGAAGTTATTAAGGTTGTCAGGTCTGATAGAGGTGGCGAATATTATGGTTGTTTCACTGAGATGGGACAAAAGAAAGGTCTATTAGCGCGGTTTCTAAAAGAGAAAGACATTGTACCTCAGTATACCATGCCTGGTAGTGCTTACCAGAATGGTGTAGCTGAAAGGAGAAACCGTACGCTTAAAGAAATGGTTCAAACGATGTTGAATCACTCAAACCTCCCTTTGACCTTGTGGGGTGAAGCTCTTAGGACTGCAGTGCATATTCTGAATAAGGTTCCTACGAAGGCTGTTCAAAAGACTCCTACGAGTTGTTGACAAGTAGAAAACTTTCTTTATCATATATGCACATATGGGGATGTCCTGCACAAGCTAAATTGTATAACCCACATATAAAAGCTTTTGATCCTAGGACAACTAGTGGTTTCTTCATCGGTTATCCAGAAAAATTGAAAAACTTTAGGTTTTATTGTCCATCTCATTCACCACAGATAGTGGAAACAGATAAAATAAGATTTCTTGAAAATGGTTCTGTTGGGATAGATGCGTCTCAAAATATTGATTTTGAAGAAATGTAGGATTCAGGTTTCTCACCTGTTAAGGATAAAGACTCGATTTTTTCTATCATTGTTCCTTCGAGTAATGTAAGAGAAAGTTCAGTCAATGAACATCAATCCTAAATAGATTCGGTTGTTGATGAAGATATACAACAACAGGATACAGAGGCTCATTTTGAACCACCTGTAGCACCTGTATGGAGGTCCACCAGAATTAGGAAATCTGCTATCCATCCGGACTATGTGGTATATTTACAAGAGTCAAATGATTTCATAGACATTTATGAAGATCCCTTCACATTTGCAGAAGCCATTGAAAGTGAAAGATCAACACATTGGATTAATGCTATGAAAGAAGAACTTGACTCTATGGCAAAGAACCAAATGTGAGATCTTGTACCTCGACCTGATGGAGTTAGACCAGTTGGTTGTAAATGAGTTTATAAAACCAAAACAGACTCTAAAGGTCATGTGGAGAGGTACAAGGCCAGGCTTGTTGCAAAAGGTTTCACACAGATAGAGGGCATTGATTATAATGATACTTTTTCTGCTGTCTCAACTAAAGAATCATTGAGGATAATCATGACCCTTGTAGCTCATTTTGATTTAGAGCTGCATCAGATGGATGTGAAAACTGCCTTCCTGAATGGGGATCTGGATGAGGAGGTATACATGCAACAACTTCCTAGTTTCAGTATAAATGACTCGAATAACTTAGTTTGCAAATTGAATAAGTCAATTTATGGACTTAAACAGGCCTCCCGCCAGTGGTATAAGAAGTTCAATCAGGTAATAATGAACTTTGGATTCACTGAAAACATTGTTGATTAGTGTATTTACATTAAGACTAGTGAGAGTAAGTTCATAATTTTGGCTTTATATGTTGACGATATTCTTCTTGCAACTAATTATTTGAGTCTTTTACATGAAACAAAAGATTTTCTTTTCTCTTATTTCGATATGAAAGACATGGGTGAGGCCACTTATGTCCTTGAAATCGAGATCTGTCATAACAGAACTAAGGGTGTCCTTGGCCTCTCTTAGAAATCCTATATCCTTAAGGTTCTTAAAAGATATGGGATGGAGAATTGTTCTCCTTGTTTGGCACCTATAGTGAAAGGGGATAAATTAAGCTTAAAGGACTGTCCTCAGGATGATATTGCGAAGGCTCAGATGGATGGTGTCCCATATGCTTCGGCAGTTGGGAGTTTACAGTATGCGCAGACCTGCACTCGACTTGATATAGCATTTGCTGTGGGAATGCTTGGTAGATATCAGTCAAATCTAGGCATTGCGCACTGGAAGGCAGCGAAGAAGGTTATGCGCTATTTACAAGGAACGAAAGACTATATGTTGACCTATAAGAAAGCTGACCACCTAGAGGTCGTTGGATACTCTGATGCAGACTTAGGAGGGTATATTGACAGTAGAAAATCCACTATTGAATATATTTTCCTTCTAGCGGGTGGTGCTGTCTCATGGAAAAGTGGAAAGCAGTCTACCACTGCTGCTCATACCATGGAGGCGGAATTTATTGCTCTATACGAGACTTCGTCACAGACCATTTGGATAAGAAACTTCATTATGAGTCTTGGTATAGTGGACTCTATTGAGAGACCACTAAAGATCTTTTGTGACAATGAAACAGCCGTGTCCTTTTCAAATAACAACAAGAGCTCAACATCGTGTCAACATATGGAGTTAAAATATTTTGTTGTTAAAGAAAGGATTGAGAATCATCTGGTATGTATTGATACAATTGGGACGAAGGAAATGACTGCGGATCCCTTACTCAATGGCTAGCACCGGGATTGTATTCCCAACATGTAAAGGGGATGGGTCTTTTTGATTCCTTCTGATGTATGACAATACATTATGTGATCACATTTGTGATTATGTTTTGATTCTCTAAGGTTTTGTGTTATTGTTGATTTTGCATAAAGAATCTCTCATATGGGTTAGAGAGAATATCAGAATAACAATATTAAAGGACCAATATAATAGGTGAGAGACCAACCTATTCATAAAGGTAATTTTCTACATGCCTAAGCACTGAAGGTGAATTGTAGCGTAGTACATGGAAATATGACATTTCATAAAGGGGTGTTCATATCCATGACTCATACGATTCATCCTTGTGATAAAGGGTGGCATGTGAACCTACATAAAGAATTAAATCGAGATAACGGCATACACCTCGATTTAGTACACTTTTGGTGTCAATGGGTCAAGTGGGAGAATGTTGGACATTATGGGTTATGGGTCCAACCCACAGTGTGACCTGGATTGACACCCATTAGTGGGTCACGTTAGTGACCACGTAATGGGGATAGTGGGTGGGAGTTACGTGAATGTGGAGTAACCACATTCATGTAACTGCCTAATCTCCCATTACATAAGGGGTTAGGGGCTATGAGGATGATGAGACATTCATAGCATTTACCATGCCAAATTCAGTTCCGCATTCGGATACAGCGGATCAGGGTCCTGCTCACCGTCGACCTAAGGCCTGGGCTCATTGTGGGCATCGACCGGTTGAGGAGAACACCGAATTTCCTACACGCACTCCATGCCGAATTCAGGTACGCTTCCTGTCAGTGTTTGTTTTACAGGATTCACCAACAGTGTTCCTTTCAAAGTTAAACACCCTTCTTTAAAAAAATATGATTTGATTTTTTGGTTACAGGTTTTATAATCATATATATAGAATGCATGAAACCATCTGAAATGGTTTGCTGCTTCGGAAGCTGAAAGCCAAGTGCGTCTGAAACTCGGTTCCCTTTTCATGAGATGCACACTTCCAAGGATATCATAATTTCAACATGAAGATTGAACATTCATTAGAAAACAATTCATTCATATAACTAATAAGTTGTGATTCTTGTAATAGCACCATGGGCGGTCTACTTTAATTAGATTGAAGTATAAATCTTGAATGGAAATAGATTTGCTCTTTTGCTTCTAGTATCGCTTGTTGATTCCACTTCTTTGGTGAACTTGTTTGGATGATACCCAATAAACATGGACTTGGTGAGGTAAAGTTAATAATGAACAAGTTTCATGCTCATTATAAAGTCTAGTGATGTCACAATGGCCATCTTTAATCTAACCATCAATAGAGCACCATAAATTTGTGTATAGCACAACTCACTATCATCATCTCCATAAGTTTGTACCACCGAGGTGGTATCCCATGTGGTAAGTGGGGTCCTGTGTCAAGATGAAGGCCCAGGATTGAATCCCTCTGCCACATAGAGCGGCTGTTGTTCTGGTAGGGGTCCGCCTAACCACAGTTTGCCTTTCAAAAAAAAAAAAAACTCCATAAGTTTGTAAGAATATAATTATGGAGAAATCTTGATGAGGTACCATGGACTAGATTGGTAACTAAACCATGTGAGATAGTGCCTGCATGGTGGAAATCCAACAATTCCCAGCAATCAGTAGAAGAGATATAAACACAGATGTATTATAAGTTTATAACGACTGAGATTTGTATAGTTGCATGTGGCACTGGCACCTGTTTTGAGTGATGCATTTTCAAATGGTCTTCTTAGCTTCACCTTTTTTTGTATATTAATAGCCAAAGCTTCTTTTGACTTCAAATATTTGAGTAACCACAAATTTTTTCTTATGTTATTCATATTTCAGGAGATTAGTATCACAAAGGATGTTACATGCAAAAACGAACAGAACATTGAATGAAGAAACTGCAATGCTTGTTGAGCTTATGGTCAGGTGGGTTTGCACCATTACATATTCTTGGCTCTAGCTTCTGTAGATTTCATCCTTAATTATTTGGTAGTGTAGAAAGTGGATGCTGTTTTGGTCTATTCATGGACCAGAGTCTGATCCAAATTGACCTGAATAAGATGATGCACGGACTCCACCTAATAGGCATAACAGCTGCAGTTTAGTAGGACCAGAATTGGATCAAGTAGTTCTGAGCAAGGTATGGAACTGGCTTGATGTTCACCTTACTTCAAGTTGTGGATGTGACTGAACCCGGACCCACCTGTTCTTTACCCTAGCGTTTCTAATTCACTTAAGAGAAGGGAGGAATTGGAGGGGGATATGTTGGATGATGGTGACTAAATGTGTGGTACAACTGAGTCTTTTGGAGGCATTTTCCCTTTGTGCAATAGCTACTCTTAGGTTCGTCATTTTGTCATTGTGCATATATGGACGTGACTGAACCCGGACGAATCTGTTCATTGCCCTAGTGTTTCTATCACTTTGGAAAGGAACAAACGAATTAAATGGGGATGTGTTGGATGATGGTGATCAAATGTGTGGTAGATCTCAGTTTTTTGGAGGTATTTTCCCTTTGTGCAATACCTACGTTTAGGGTCATCATTTCGTCATAGTGCATATGCTTAGACATGCATGCATATGCCAGCTTGTCAGTGGCGGAGCCAGGGGTGGGCATGGGTGGGCGGTCGCCCATCCCAGAATTAGAAACCGAGGCAAGGGGGGTGGGCATGGGTGAGCCAAGCATTTCAATTCCTTGTTTACCACGACATCCTAGACTTGATTCTCTTCCTCATTATAATTTGCCTAATTTACAATGACAATCTTCTCATTTGCATAAACCAACATTGAGAAAGGTCAATATCTTAAGGCTTTGTGTGTGTGTGTGCTCACACGTGTTCTAACTTGTCAGTCAGCATTCACCACTATTGCTATCAGCAACATTCTTAGTTGAAAAAGTCACTCTTTTCCAAAGATCCTGTAAAAATTTTGGCAAAGAAAATTGAAAGAGAAATACCTTTTGACTAGCTGAAGTACAATGCATCAACAGCACAAAACATTTTTTAAAAATAAGTAAAAATCACACATAAAATAGATACATGATACAAACTACTAAATATGCGATTTGGGTACAAACTGGATATTTCCTATACTACTTTCACAAATCTGACCGCACATATGTGTTCCACATAGCACATTTGCTAGGAACCAACACATTCCAGACGAAAAAAATATACCTTTTTGAGGCTTGAATATTAATGAAAGTTCTAGGCCATTTATTTTCAGACGCTAAAAAAAACTTGCTCGCATGTTGTAATTATACGATCCAAGAGCCGATTTCTAAATAATCAAGCGGGGGTGCCCCCCCCCCCCCCCGTCCCTCGATTGTCGGCAGGGGCTCTGCTTCCCCTGCCTCCTTTGATTGCGGCCCTGTCCCTCGAATAAATGGATCGTCCTTCAAGACCATAGTATTGTCCCCGAGACCCGAAGTCTGCCCACCCAACGAAAAACTTCTGGCTCTGCCACTGCAGCTTGTCATCAATTTTGTTATTTTGTTAGCATCTTATTTTCCCATAAGGTCCATAACCTATTATAAGATTCCAGTTTTCCTTGACTGGATTACTGTGAGGCCACATGCTTCCTTGACTCGGTCAATATGTCAGCCAGAGTCCTTTTAATATTGTTTTCCTGCTTTGATAGTATGAAATATGAATTGTGTTCGCACTTCGGTTTTATGAAATATGAACTGGATGGGACACTTTTATACATTATAGTTTCGTTGTTCCCACTCATTTCCTTTTTAAAAGTCATGGATTTTGTTATTTGATAGTTGATCTTTAAAGCAGCAAAAGAACAACCTACTTACGCTTTCATGTATGATGGGACAGGGATTTTTTGATTCCCATGGAGTCTGCACCTTTTCACGAAATTTTTTGCTTCAAGGATGTCGGCACGTTGCAGTCAGTAAGTGCTAAGATTCTTAAATAATGTTTTGGTAATATGCTTGTGGTAGTTTAGTTTCAATTTTCATTTTGTATCTCCAAAAGATTAGCCTTCCGCTTCAGTCAACTGTTTCCATATGATGTACAAGAGCCGCTCACTTTATTGCTTAATGCCATTTCCATTCCAACAGATCTTGTTCCCATCCCAATGCTTATAAATGCTGGTTAAATGTCTTGAATTTAGCAGGGCTACAGGAAACTCTACTTTTTTGAATTTATAACCCGAAAAACTGGTCGTGCTGGCTCAGCCTGCCATACCTAGGGTTGTCGTGCCGACAGCGGAAAACTCTGAGGCTATGACCCCTGCCCTCGGGTACTGGAAACTCTACTTACATGTGGCAAAGCCGTTTCATAGGAAACTATTTCGGAAATGTGAAACTTAATGTTTCCGAAACTTGTGAGAAACATATTTTCCATCAAGTGAAAAACTCATTCTTATCACATAAGATACCTATTTACTTTACATGGGAAACACCTTTTCTGTGCATTTCTAGTGTTTCACTTAGACAAGGAATCTTTTTCCCCTGTAAAAAAGTTGAGGAAAAATTTTTAATTATGGTTTTTGAAAAGATCATATATATATATATATATATATATATATATATATATATATATATATATATATATATATATATATATATATGTGTGTGTGTGTGTGTGTGTGTGTGTGTGTGTGTGTGTGTTAAGGTCATAAATGTGCTAAGTGAAATGGTGGAACCTCGTTATTTAATCTAACTACCACTATTTTTACCTTGTTTCTTGAATCTATTTTATCTAAGGACAAAAGTCTATGTTGCATTTGAATACTATAATTATATTTATGTTTTAGTAAAAGTAACCCAACTGTACACTGGTTTAAATGAGGCAGAACAAACATGTGTTATTGTTATATAATACTGATCAATGCATTCTCATACTTTTATAAAAAATTTTAATTTATTAACTCTTACTAGTTAACTTGATGCTGGTAATCAAGTAAAGTTTGTATAAACTGATAAACATTTTTCATACATATTGTCGTATTTGCAGTACATGCACACACATACATGTTTCTTGTTCAACATGAGCCTAAAAAAGTTCCGTTTCCCATTCCCATCTCTTAAGACTTTTCACATTTCTGTTTCTCCTGTCAACCTTGATATTCAGTCAACTAGACCTGACATGTATCCAAGTTTGATTCATCGATGCCTCAATTAAATGTAGAACTTTAAATTTACTAGAAGCTTGAGGAACTTGATGCATAACAGGTCCATCTACGTTTTATAAGCTGTATTTTTTTATTTTAGTTGTTGATAGTTTGCTTTGTTCAAGCCATTATTACCAATCGATTGGCATGATGCTTCTTAGTATCACCTAGATTGACTATCTGGAGTCTAGTGGGACTCCCCCTTTTTACTAGCAGAGGCCCCGATGGTGGCCCATTTGGTGCCTGCTTTCTTGGACACACTATTGCTGATTTCCCGTCTAATAGACTTATCTTTTCAGGCTCTGATTAGCGACCCAAGAAAGATGGTTCAAGAAGACCTCCTTAAATGTCCAGTTTATCTCAATTGCAGTTGCTGTAAGAAGGGACTGGGTGTCTTGTCACCCTGCATGCATGATACTGCCATCTTGTGAGTATTTTGTGATTTGTCTTTAATCTATTCAATTCTAGAAGCAGGTGGAGTGTGTCCGTGCTCAGAGCAATCTTCATCGTAGTGTCTGGTTTCTTTCTTCCAGTGAAATTCTCATCACTAGATCCGTGTTTCAGGTATATTCTTTCTCAAGAACATGGTGATCTTATCAATCTTTATGACTGGTATCAATCATTCAGAACAACATTTGTTAACTCAGTGGCTGTTAAGAACAAAAGTGGGAAGTCACCAACTCCAAAGAAAAGAAAAGCTACAAACACACTTAATGGTTCTGATGAAGCATCTATTCAGTATCCTTTGTGTTTTGGATTCTTGTACTAGTCTCTGATACTAATAAGCACAGATGTCTTTTTTCTTCTCATAAAAAAAAACGAAGCACAGATGTCAGTCTGCAAAGACTCTTCCTGTGATTGACTCACACAAGCTCATTCCATATGATGTGAATTAAACAGCAACAGCTGTTTGAGTTGTGACACTTGCTAGTTACATCCATACTGTCTAGTTTTCCCTTGTTTAAGCACTTTTAATTGTATGTTAAACAAAATAGGCATCAATTTTTTTTAGGATTTTGGTTATAATAATTTCATGTAGAACAAAATAAGTATTGACTTTAAATGTTTTACTGTTTTGATTGTGATCATGCTCTTGGCAGTTCTTTAACATGATACAGAGCAAGGTTTTGCAGGGCAATTACAGAGCTTCAAGTTACCGGGCTTCTTCGTATGCCAGGCAAGCGACAGCCAGATTATGTTCAAAGAATCGCAATTGGTCTGTAGATTGCTAGATCATAGATGAAATTTGGGGTATCCCAGTAGTATTCAGTTATTAGACTGGCTGTTCAGTTTGTATCATGCGCATCGTATACATGTCCAATCAAGTGCAAGGTATTGCATATATGTCCGTGGTCACACGATGTGAGAAATGTGCTGTATGAAAGAACCAAACAAACATTTCCGTTGATAATGCAGATAATTGGATGCATTGTGTGAAGAGGGTTGCCCGTGTGAATATGTGAAACTGTGTAACATTTGCAACAAGTTGAAAAAGAGATTGTGATGTACTTATGGCGGAGTGATTTTGTAATCAGAGTAACCAAATTGTGCCCTCTGAAAAAAAAACCTCAACGTGGCGCTGGCTGCTTGTCTAATAGTTTTGCTGAACGTACCTTTGTGTCATAATCCTAACCACTCTCTCTCTCTCTCTCTCAAGACTTCGAATTTTTTAGTGAGGGGTGAAGGAAATGAGAAAAAGATTAAAGGTGAAAGAGTGAGTATTTAAAAACATTAGTGACCTTTATTTATCGAATCCAAGATCAGTGATCAATAGTAGTAGCGGCAGCTATATAAAAAGAACGACAGCAGATCAGGTCCAAGGTTTCTTGGACATAAAACTAAACGGTAGTATGGATGATCATTTTCAGGATGAATGCCCTTTATGTGGATGGGCCCAACAAGGCTTTGTCCTGCCATTCACTCTAGATGAACGGCATTCATGGCCGTAAAATGAACGGTCAGGACATTCAAAATATTAAAGTTTTTGGAGGATTTTGGGTGTCATTCATCGTGGTGATGAACGGCAAGCAAGTGTTGCTTGAACAGATAAAAGAACCTTGGACCTAAGCCGCTCACAGAAAGAACCTCTAAAAACTTGCAAAGATCAGATGAATTGGGGCTGCTAACGTAGTATAGGTGGGCCCCGGTGGGATAGAGAGTGAGAAAAGGGTCAGGTGAGACTGCTTAATATATCAACATTCAAGGATCCTGGGACCAACAGGACGGATCAAGTGATTTGGCGAAATCACCACCGTCCATCACTTCAATCACCGCCATTCATTGTGCAGTCTGTGGAGTCCAAAAATGTTCATGTCACCATCTTACAATAAACGGTGGTGATTGTAGTGGAGGGCGGTGGCGATTTCAAAACATAAAAGTTTGCATTTTGTCAAATCACCTGATTTGTCCTCGACCAAACAGAGAGGGGTACCCCTGATGTCATTCTGTCAGGGGTCCCTCTGATGTTGCTCTTCCACTTGAATGGGACACAGATAGCGTAAACGGCCTAATTACGTCATTTGCCTGGTTAACAAAAGAAACCGTCTTGGTGAATTCATAGACAACTCACCCGGCGAAACCCTCGGCGAGTTCAAACCACTCCTCCGGGCAGGATCTGGATTGAAATCGAGACCTCCTCAGCCCTACAGGACGAGATCCCCCTCCTCTGCATCGACCCTGTTCCCGTTCCCATCGATTGAATCGCCAGCGCCGGCACCGTCGCTTTCGAGATTGATGACGATGGTCTACAGAGAGGGCAGGTGGAGTGAGATCGGAACCGAGGCAACGACCTCGTGGCCTCCCACTCCTGGAACTCCAAGAGGCAGACCGCACAATCCAGGCCGAGGGCGCGGTAGAGGTCCTCGAGGTGGTGAGCCCGGTCGGCGGCGGCGGAGGGTGGAGGCGTTACCGACGGAGAAGCGTGGTGAAGGCGTTGCTTCCCCCCCCTCTCTACTGGTTTTATTTTTTACCTAAAAAATATTTAAAAGATGCTCGCCGCGTGGCGAGCATCAAAACACACAGATGGAGGGTCGTTAACGGTCATTCGACGAGTGACCTGATCTGTATCCACGTTAACGGTCATCAAAACACACAGATGAGAAGGGTCATTAACGGTGTCTATCTTTGTTTTCAACCGACCACTCTGCAAGTTCTAGATGCCGTCCATATAGAGCATCAATGGCCCTGAAAAAAATTGTGGTAAGCAATCGACGGTGATTGGGATGCCGTTTATCACATGAATGAATGACAACCCCAAGATGGATAGTCAGGTAACCCTTGTTGGTATTTGGCTCAAAATTATGCCTATTTAGAACTAAGGTTTTTTTTTCCGTTAAATAACCTCTTTTTTGGTCTAGTCATTTGGATTCGGGTTTGATCTGGTTTTGTCCAATCTTGGTCTCGGTATTGACCTTGGCTTTGGATTCAAATTCATGTTAAGTTCGATCTATTCTTGGTCAGTCAGTGATCTATTTTTTTGTCCCTTATAGATAGAGTTGCAAACTTTCTTTTGACTTGTGAATTTTCTTCCTTTGTGTTTTGCAAAAATTCTTTGGGCCCTGTGATTTTCTATTATGACAGGCAAATTTCTTTTTATGGATTTCCTTTATATCTTTTGAATTTTCCTTATGACTTGCGAAATTCCTTTATTACTTGCAAAATTCTTTTATGCATTGTGAATTTCCCTTTTGTCTTGCAAAATTCATTTGTGATTTGCGTATCTTGCTTTAGCCTCAACCTGTCAACCCATTGAGATGACCTGTGCACGTGACACTCAATTTTGGGCGGTGGTCACCCTTGATGGGACGTTGAAAATGCTACTTTTCAAGACAAAAAAGAAAGTGCAAAATTCTATTCTTCATTTTATGTGGTTTTTCTTCTTTTTCTCTTCCATTATGAAGTTGTCTGGAGTGACTATGTTGCCGTGGCTACCTTTGCTAGGGGTGGCTAGTATTACATGATAAGGTGAGGCTTGGTTGTATCTCATAAGCAAAGTTGTGCACATTCTTTCTGCACCCAGGCTCAAACCTAGTGGGGCAATTATCACTTTTGAGAAAGCGCATTATTGTGTGCCTCCAAACGAAGGTTTCATGATCAAGAACGAAGGTCCCAAATTTGCAACAATTCAAAAGTGACAACTTAAGCTCCATGACGTTTATCGTGAAGATTGAGAACCAGGAGATTCTCAAATTGTCTCAGTTCAATGGAACAAACTTCAAATGCTAATATTACAAGGTCATGATGTTCCTGACCATGGCCAAGGTGGTGTATGTGCTCTCTGAAGGTTATCCTCCTGAACGAGAAGAAAAGAATATTGTTGAGAACAAGAAGCATTGAAAAATAGATGGAAGATGACTTTGTGTGCTGAGGACACATCCTAAATGCGTTGTTCGACCCGTTATTTGACATCTACTCTGAAGTAGACTCTTGCAAAAAAGCTCTGGAAAGCTCTTCAAAATAAATACAATACAGAGGGTGTAGGTAACCGTAAGTTCCTGGTTAGCAGATATATAGATTTCAAATTTGGTGATGATAAACCACTTCTACCCCAAATCGACCAGATGTAGTTGCTACTTCACTAGCCTAGGGTAAAAGACATGAATCTTAATGAGTCTTTTTAAATGATTGTTATAATTAAAAAGTTGCTCAATTCATGAAAATATTATCATAATATGTTGAAACATAAAAAATGAAGACTTAACTTTAAAACAACTCCGTTCTCATCTTCATATTGAAGATGAAGATCATAATAGAGACAAAAGAAAAAGGCAAAGAAGTTGGCACCAAAGTGAATTTTGTGAAACATAAGCTAAGATTTCCAATTTAAAATCTAAGAACAAAAAACCTATATATTTTAAGAAACTAAAACGTGAAGTGGTTTCATGCTTTGTTTGTGGTAAACCAAGACACTATGCAAGAAAGTGTCGTCACCACAAGAGACAAGGCACTAAGGCATAAGCTCCCAAAGAAAACCTAGTGGTTATAGTAAGCTTTGTTTGCATGGTTCAAATGTATGGACAAATGTTGATATGTAGATTTTGAGTCTACAATTCACATTTTTAATGATCTGAGTATGTTTTGTAAATATGTGAATCGATAGGCAACAAACATTAGAGAGGGAGGGTGAATAGTGTTCTTCAAGAATAATCACAAAATACAAAAATTTCAATAAAATCAATCTACATGAAAATACGCGATATATCCTGGTTCAGTCTAACCCAGACCTACATCTAGTCCTCTAGCAACCTGCTTGAGATTTTCACTAAATCAATCTTGCTGAACCTGGTGCAAGATCAAGCCAATACACACCCTTTGATGAATACCTTCGTCAAAATAATCTACCTAAAAAATATCAAACTTGTTGTTTCTTATAGCTACAGAGACCTTTACAAACAATTGTTGAAGTTGAATACTTCAACTCAACTCTTATAAGCCTTGGAATGTGAGCACTTAATGAGAATAGTAGGCTAATAAGTATCTCACAAATTCAACAAATTTTCAAAGAGAGAGGGGCACATCAAGTTTTACATCATACAAGTGAGAAATAGAACATTATTTTTTTTGCTCAAATCTATGTAGATCTAAGAAATATAATGTCTATTTAAAGACCCAGAAAGGTCACCATTTGAGTCAATTCATCAAGAGTTGTGACCTTTCAAAAAAAAGTTAGCACAGAAATTTAAATCACATGTTCTTAACACATTATTTTTTTTAAACTAAAGTTCAATTGTCATTTCGAAAAATCTCAAGGATTTTATTTTGACCAAGTCACAACTCATAACCATACAATTTCCAACGTTGTTTTGAAAATTATGCAATGATTGCATTTTGATCAAGTCATTTTCAAAAATTTTAAGGCTAAGATTTACCAAGTCATTTTCAAAAATTTTAAGGCTGCGTTTGACCAAGTCTAACTATCTTTTTCAAATATATATATTTTTTAAAGGTTACATGTCGGCCAAATCCAACATATAATTTGCTATCTTCTTTTTCAAAAATCTCTGCATTAAATCTTTAACAATCACACCCTTTCAACAAATTTTTTTATGAAAACTTTCATTGTTCAGTGTCCAACCGTCACAATTTTTAAAAGATAACATGACGTCCTTTGACTTAAAAAATAATCAAACAGACATAATTTTAAATAATAACTAACCAAATGTTATATGACTTTGAAAAAATTCAAACAGTCACAATATATAAAAAATTTAACTAACCTAATATTTGACGTGTTTTAAATTCTACTCTTTTGACATCAAAATTCTTTTTGACAATGTTTAAAATAAGACATGACTTAGATTTTAACTCAAATAAGGTAAGAAAATGAACATTAAATTATATTTTGGTCGATTGACAAGAACAAAAAACTTATAGGAACAATAGAAAAACATTTAGTTAACTGGGGTGGGTGGGTGGGTGGGGGTGCTGATTTTAGGTTTGTAGGTTTACTAGTTATGAGAGTCAGTTTAGGAAAATATGACTAGGTATGAGACACAAAATTCTAGGATCTTTTACATATGATCTAAAACAAGACAAATTACATCCAAGCCTTTATTGTTGATGCTTTGAGCATGTCTGAATCTCTCAACAATCTTCATGTTCTCATTTGAACTTATGTGCATCACTTTGTAGTTTACTTCTACATAAGTTAGCTCTTTGCTTCTTTTCTGATTAGAATCATTAAAATTTATCGAGGTAGTCATTTTCATGACTCAACATGTTTCATACATACGATCTCTTCAGGGTAGACAATGAAGTCTACACGCAAAACTCTCATCATGCAAAGGTTGAAGGAAAATGGAGTGTGAAACTAAAATTCACATCTAGGAAATGTCTTACCCTCACGAATATGCACCATACCCACCATGACAAAGAACCTTGTATCAGCCTTCCTGCTGACCACAAGGTTTTAAGTTAGTGCTTGAATTCAACAATTTAATATTATCGAAAAATCGTGTTTTCTTTGGAAAGGGTTTTGCTTATAATGGTATGTTTAAACTAAATGTGATGAATGATAATATCTTAGTTTTTATTTACTTGACTTTTTTGATGTATGACATACTGAACTTGGTCTTGTGCATCACAAACCTATTAATAAAATGGATAAATTAAGATTAGTTTCTGTTTGCAAGCATGCTCACTGTAATAAATGCAATGTGTGCATTCAAGCAAAGTTTTCAAAGACTTTTTATGGAGTAGAAAGAAGTGCTAAAATTCTTGTACTCATACATAGTGATGTATGTGATTTGAAAAATACTCCAACTCATGGGGGTAATATGTATTTCATCTTTCATTGATGATTTGTCTAAATTTGCTTATGTTTATCTTATGAAAAGAAAAAATGAGTCTTTTAAAAAAATTAAGATATTTAAGTCTGAAGTTGAGAATTTTCATAACGGCAAAATTGTTTCATTTATGTTAGATAGAGGTGGAGAATATTTATCTCATGAATTTATTAAATTTTGTGAAGAACGTGGCATACATAGTCAGAACACTATACCTTACACTCCCGAGCATAATGGTGTTGCAGAACAAAAAAATCTAGTTTTAATTGATATGGTGAATGCAATTCTAATTAGTTATGTACTTAATTTTAATTTATGAGGATATGTCATATTTTGAATCATGTACCTTTTTTAAAATCAAATGTTACTTCATATGAATTATAGAAAAATAGAAATAGAATTTAAGCTATCTTAAAGTTTGGGGTTGTGTTGCTTATGTTAGATTAAATGAACCTAAACAAACTAAATTAGGACCTAAAACCAATACATGTGTTTTTATTGGCTATTCTCAAAACAACAAGGCATATAGATTAATAAATTTAGAAACTAAAGCTATTTCTAAATTTATACAAGCTGAGTTTAGAGAAGATCTTATTTTCAAAGATTTGCAAAATCTTTCTTTTTTCCTTGGTTTTCATGAATCTGTATCCAACAAACCTGTTTTAGAACATGAAAATATAGATACTAGAAAAAGTAAGAGAATTAGAAAACCAAAGAATTTTAGAATTTTTTTTATCTCTATATGATTGATAGAGACCCTTTAAGTTTTTCTGAAGCTATGTCATCACCTAATGTTGCATCTTGGAAAAAAGCTATTCAAAATAAAATTGATTCTATTCTTGAAAATACATGCGTTTTAGCAAAATTACCACCAGACTTTAAACTTCTTGGTTGCAATTGATTTTTTTTAAAAAAAAAAATAGAGTAGATGGATCGATTGACAAATTTAATGTAAGATTAGTGGCAAAAGGCTTTAAAAAAAATTAGAGATAGATTATTTTAATATGTATGTTCCAGTCTTTAGAATAACTTCAATTAGAGTTCTTATAGCCTTAGCTTCTATTTTCAAACTTAAAATTCATCAAATAGATGTTAAAACTATTTTTCTAAACGACAATTTAGAAGAAGAGATTTACATGGAATAACGTGAAAGTTTTGTAGTTTCTGGTAAAGAAAATGGTTTGTAATTTGCTTAAGTCCTTATACGGATTGAAACAAGCTCCAAAAAAATGACATAAAAAATTTGATCAAGTGATTTTAACTTATGGGTTTAACACTTTTGATTATGAGAAATACATATATATTAAAGTTGATCATGAAAACATTGTCATAATTTATTTATATGTTGATAGCATGTTAATACTTAGCATCAATATATAATGCATAAATGATACTAAGCATTTTCTGTTACCTAATTTTGACAAGAAAGATATGGGGCTTGCTGATGTGATTTTATGAATCAAACTTGTAAGACATGAGCATAGATATGATTTAAATCAATCATGTTATATTGAGAAAGTGCTTAGAAAATTTAACTATTTTGAATGCAAAACTGTTGATACTCTGTTTGATCCAAGTGTTATAATCTAAATACACTAAAAATGTATTTTTCAACTTGAGTATGCTAGTATTCCAATAAGTCTTATATATGCTATGAATGAAACTAGATCAAACATAGAATTTTGCATAAGCAAACTGAGTAGATATAATAGGAATCCATGACCTGAACATTGGGATGCCATTTTCAGGGACCTAAAGTACCTTATAGGGACTTTCGATTATGAGTTATTCTATATGGAGGAATCCACTAACCTTGAAGGTTATAGCGATGCTAATTGAATTTTTGATATAGATGACTCAATATCTACAAATGGATGAATCTTTACCCATCGATCTTGGGCCATTTCTTGGGTTTCCAAGAAGCAAACCATTATAACCCAATCCACTATAGAGGCTGAGTTCATAGCACTGACATCTGCTAGTATGAAAGTCGAATGGTTAAGAAACTTTTTGATTGAGATTCTATTGGGTAGCAAACCCTTACCTCCCATGGCTATTCACTGTGATAGCCAAACGGCTATGTATAAAGCATGAAACAACATATACAATGAGAAATCTAGATATATCTGTCTAAAGCACAACAATGTGAATAATTTACTCAAGCAATGAGTAATTTATGCAGAATATGTGATGTCTTGCTAAAATTTGGCAGATCCACTTACAAAAGACTTTTCACATAAAATCATTAAGAATTCATTTGAGAAAATAAGATTAAAACCCACTAAAGAGATTACCCATGATGGTAACCAACAGAGTGACCCAGGTAGCCTGAGTTTTTGGTTCAATGGGAAGAACAAGTCACTGAAGTAATCGGGTGAACACTTATATATATATATATATATATATATATATATATATATGTGTGTGTGTGTGTGTGTGTGTGTGTGTGTGTGTGTGTGTGTGTGTGTGTGAAGATAGAGAGTATCTTTATGTCTCATTCTAATATAAGTACCCAAAAAAACTGTTATGAGGATGAGTCTCTTGACTCTTAATGAGATCTATAGGCCAGATTGACTAAGGTGGTTGAAACAAGTTTTCACTTATGACATAATCACCTATATGAGTGTGAAGGTATGGGTTGCCTTCTATGATATGGAGGTGTCTCTAGAGCATGACATATAGTTACCTGAAAGGAGTATGTGTGTGAATAAGCCTAAGAAGTCCATATTAGGGGCTAAGTTCAAAGTTGCTAGCTATTTAATCTTTGAGACTGTCTGAATCTTAGTCACACTAAGTGTTTGTTTAAACCGAAGGGTACCTTTACCTATGCATATGACTTTCATGAACAACTTTCACTCTTATCTTTTATCTTAATTTTGACCCACGTGAGGGATTGTTGGTATTTGGCTCAAAATTATGCTTATTTGGAACCAAAATTTTTGACAAAATAATCCCTTATTTTGCCTAGTTATTTAGATTTGGGTTCGGTCTGGTCCGATCCTGGCACTACAAAGATAAGAGTCAATAGTGGCGACATTTTAATGGTAAGAAAAAAAAAACTAGCAATAAAGGCAAGAGTTTTGTCTCCGCTAATTGATAGGTAATCGCAACAACATAAATATCATATCGTTATTACTCTACTATGGCCTTAAATCTCACCGTTATTGCTTTATCAATAACGGTGAGTTGGACTGGGCCTTCAATGCCTTGCCATCATTATTGCTTATATCTATAATGGTGAAATCAGGATGTCACTATTAAAGATTTGTTTATAATGGTGAGATTATCTAGCCGTTAAATATTATCATTAAAACACTTTAACTACTATATTTAACGGGCATAAGATCTCATGGTTATAGATCAATAACGACAAGATTTGAATCTTGCCAGTAAAGATATATGTATAACATCGAGATTCTTTGCCATTAAAACACTTTGATGACAATATTTAACGGGCACAAAATCTCATAGTTATAGATCAGAAACACCGACATCTGGATCATGTCGTTATAGGGTTTTACTATATAATGGTGAGAGTTATGTTGCTATTATAGGGTTGTACTTTAAAAGGGTCTGATGTGCCCTTTTATATATTTCTCTCTCTCTCTGCGATCTTGCTGGAACGTCGAACCGATAGACCACCCCTGATCCTCCTCCTTGCTCAGGTGACACCACCACCAATGATCTCCCAATCCTCCTCCCTGCTCGGATGACATTGCTGATGACCACCTCCTGAACTCTGCTCCTTCTTTTTCGTGTTTGGGCAAAGAGAACCAAAATTGAGTTCTTCTTCTCTGTATTTCTCTGGTTCATGGTCTCTCTCTCTCTATTTTCTAGGGTTTTGACATCTCTCTCTTTGATTTTCTAGGGTTTTGGCATCTCTCTCTTTCAATTTTTTAGGGTTTTGACATCTCTCTCTCAATTTTCTAGGGTAATGAGAGACTATTACTTGCAAAATTAATTAAAAGTTTCTGGATCCCTATAAAGCAACTAAGTATTACGAACAATTCAAGTCCGATATAAAAAATTTCTGCATGTTGTTGTCTATTTCTCATTTGGTTAAGTAATGCAATATGTTGGTGAGCATGTTAGTGATGAGGACAAAGGGAGTTACACTAAAAAATGTCTATCTTTGTTTCCTTCTGCAAGTGTATTTTGTCTTAAGAATGCATATGTATTTTACTAATAAGAAAAAGTAAAAAGGTGAAACGACCGATAAGAAGTAATTAGAGACAAGTAGTCATCACAATAACACATAAACAAGGTTATTCAAAACTATAGTAGAAATTTTTAACGCTTAGATTGCCAGTCCAATCATGTAAAATTGCACCAAGCCAATTTATTTTTGCCTAGTCTGCTATGTTTATATAAATGTATATCCATTGTGGTATTATTCCGTGGTAGAGTTCTTCGAAACTTCTGTGATGCTCTCTCACCACACAATAGGGCTTGAACCTTGGCTTCTTCATAACATGACTTGATTGAAAGTTTTTCATTTTGGAAATGCACTTGATCATAAGTGTCCTTCACTATATTTGTTTTTCAACTACTTAAAACTTGCACAAAATGTAGCCAAAGTGTACAAAGGAGCCCTCATAAAAAAAATGTCCCAAGCACCATTTTGAAAGCGAAAATATAGCTTACACATTTGCCAAATTGTAAACCACCAGAATTATGCTTTTGGGAGGTTGCTTTGCAGCTCATAAGTCATCCCAAAAAGAAACTATTCCATTTCACAGTTTGACTTTCACCTTTTGACTAAAATCAGTGACAAGCTTACACCAACCTCTTGTATTCCATCTCCTATAGTTGCCAAGCCCACCACTCTTTGTTATTATAGAGCATTTAAATGGAAGAGCCATATTTTGATTCTTAAGGTTTCTTATGACAATTCCTCAAAGGTGAGTGGGTAGTGAGACAAAGTTCCAAGATACTAGATTGGCTACTTGCCTGAACGAGGGTCATCTTGCTCACCAAGAAAGATATTCAAATGTCCAGATTGAATCTTGTCTCCTCCACCTCATCCCAATGATAAAATTTTAGTCCATCCCTTGAAAATCTATATCCTAAAGTACTTTCAATGCTTTGCCAAAGAACAATCAATGATAGCACCAACTATCCTTTTGGGATCCTTACACATTAAACATAGTTGGGCTGCATTTATCCGTATTGAATTGATGGCCTGACACATTAAAATAAAGTTCTATTTTTGTAACATAAAAAGTATATTTCCAATTTCAATTTCATATTGAAAAAGTAAGCTTTCAATTCTTTGTAAAACAACTTGTTATATCAAAGATTTGTGAATATACTCAAATAAGTGATTAGGTTTTGAAATATATGTTTTGAAATGAATGCTTATGTACCTATGTGATTAGGTTCTAAAACACATTTTTTGAAATGAATGCCTATGTGATTAGGTTCTGAAATATATTTTTTGAAATGAATGCTTATATGTATATGTGATTAGGTTTTGAAATATATATTTAAAATGAATGCCTATGTACCTACGTGATTAGGTTTTGAAATATATGTTTTGAAATGAATGCGTATGTGCCTATGTGATTAGGTTCTGAAATATAATTTTTGAAATGAATGCCTATGTTGTTATGTTCTAAAATATATTTTTAGAAATGAATGCTTATATGCCTATGTGATTAGGTTATGAATTATATGTTTCAAAATGAATGCTTATGTGATTAGAATTTTTGTAATTTGTTACTCTAAAATGAATTTGGTATTAAATTTGATATGTGGGCCTTAGTAGGTCACATGTGTTGATTTGGGATCATAAACATTACAACATGTCTCCATCACATGTAGAGAAGGAAGACTCTGTGATGCCTGAAAGTCCTAATTTGTTGGAGGACTGAGAACTAAACCTAAAGATTGATATGTGCAATTAAATATCTACCTTTTGAAGAATTGACAAAGAATCTAGGGTCACAAAGGAAGTGTAATGTAAGTGCATGTGCTATAGTGCTGTTTTCTACCTTTGTATTTTTTTTCTCTTCAAAACGAGTTAAAAAATGTATATGACCCTTGTTTATATTTTATAATTGTGTACTATCTTAACTCTATGATCTTATTGTTATCGTTCATTTGATATATCTACATTTTATGAATTGGTTCTTCGTAATATATATATATATATATATCAAATTTAATGTTGTTCTTGTATGATTCAATTTTGTACAGTATAGTCTGATCTAATATTGTTTGCATGAAATTAACAGATGTCAATATATTCATGATGAGGACATGGGTGTTCTTTCTCTTTAAGATTCGGTTCACCACCATTCAGCCAAGGTGAACACCTATCTGGGATCGACTTCATATCACTGGTAGGTGATACTTCAAGGAAGGAAGAGTTCCCCCCCCCCCACACACACACACATACACCACAAGCCACTACAACTCCAAAGCTGTCCACGATGGCCTTAGGTAAGTATTAATCAAGTATTTTTTATTATAATTAAAAATTTATTACTATCATTCCTATTAATATTTATTTTGTTTCTTATTACAAATTAGGAACTGCAGAATCTTTTCAGTATAAATGTAGAAACAACAAATGTATAGCCCACTAAAAGAAAATCAAGCAACGAAAGGCATCAGTAACTATCAAGCCTGAATTAAAAGGATTCGTAGGTGAGAGCTCCTCCATATTTTCTAGGGGGCTTTCGTGTATCATCAGGGAGCGGGCCATAGTCACTTACAACTCGTGCAAGAAGATCTCAGACAATGAGAAGATGGTATTGTGTGAGGCCATTTATGTAAGTATATTACCTAACTATATTTTGATAAACATATCAATTCATGAAATAAGTGTTACTAACTATATTTTGATAATTTAGTGCAAGACAAATTTGATTTAGATAAAAATATACTTGAACATCAGTGGAGCGAGGAGAAGCAACTTCAACTATCATACTCAAGGGGGTGCAAAAAGGTTTCTATAAGCATTACCCAAAGTTTTAAAACCATGACATAGCAGAACATCTTCCAGAGGGAGTCAACTCTGAAGTGTGGAAAGATATTTGCATATTTTCCACTAGATACTATTGAACGATAAATATCGGATATATTTATAAGTAAATAAATATTTATTTTTTTAGATTTTCATCTATTAATTGATCTTCCTTTGGTTAACAACGAGCGTCAAAGAAAAAATTGGTGAATAGAGCAAAACAAACAGTCCAATATACTAGTGGATTGTCTTCGTACCTCAAGAGGTATCATACGAGGGTAAGTTTCTTTAACGTAAGTTTATTTTTTTTCATATACTTATAGTGCTAAATATGTTTGATGTAATATATTCTTAATTTGCTATTTGCAAACTGAAATAGATGGACAAAAACCGACAATGAGTGTGTTCTACAAAGAGATGCACATCCATTTTCATCTGTAATGAATCTGGAGACACCTTTATAAGTAACTCATACTTTATAGTGCCACATTTATTCATTTTATTTTATACATTATCATTAGTTAATGATATATAACCAATTATTAACAGTGTGCAGACGAAGCTATAATTTATGAAGATTGAAAATTCAACATCTTCACAAGGAGGCATGTCGATGACGAAGCAAGATGTCTTTGCCAATGTCCTTGAGGAGCGGTGCAAACATGTGAGGGGATGGGTGTTTTTTTTCTCCATCCAGACTCAAATTTCGTAGCTATCTTTTCAGATATAGGCGATACAAATGGAGGTCCAACAATTAAGAGAGAAAATGAAGCAATAATAAAAAGCAACTAGACATAAAATTGTGCGAGCGAGAGAAGCAAATAAACGAGAAATAAAGTGAGAGAGAAAAAAGCAACTAAGAAGCTCAGAGAGGAGATGCAGGCCATCATGGATGCACAAAGACACAATTTTTGAACTGTTTGCTTATATTATAAATGTATATGTTTTAATTTTTAAACTCTTTGTTATAATTACTATAATTAAATTTTGATTTATGCGAATATTAGAAGTGTATATGTTTGTTGTAGGCCTAGAGATGATGAAATAGAGTGTAAGAGGTTTATATTTGAAATATGTTTATTGTAGGTTTAGAGAGGATAGAGTGAGTTTGTATTTGAAGTGTATTTATTATAGGCTTGAAGAGAACGTAGGGGGTTAATATTTTTGAAGTGTATTTGAAGTTTTTATTTAATGTATGTTTGAAGTGTATGTCAATAGTTTGAAGTGTGTTGAATGTTTGAAGATGCATGTTTGAAGTGAATGTTTAAGGATATATGTTTGAGGATGTAGTAGGTCTGTATTTGAAGTGTGTTTGTTGTAGGCTTAGAGACGAAGTAGGGGGTTTATATTTTTGAAGTGTATATTTGTTTTTTGAAGTGTATTTAAAGTTTTTGTCTAATTTTTGTTAAATGTATATTTTAGTTGTTAATTTTAGTATATTTGAAGTGTATGTATTTGAATATAAAAACAATTTTTTAAAACTAATTTTTGGTTTTCAATTTGCAAGTTTATAGCCTATAACGATGACATTTTTATGTCACCGTTATAGGCCAACCTATAATGATGAGTTAATTCTCTCTGTTATAGCCTACAACAACGAGTTAATGCTCACCATTATAGACTATAACAACGAGATAAGAATGTTATAATCCATAGGTAGCCTATAACGATGAGATCTCTGGTTCACTGTTATAGGGTATCTTGCCATTAAAACAACCTCACCATTATAGGGTACCTCACTGCTATTATTGTTTTCAGTTCTGACGAGATTCTTCGTTGGTATTGGTTCACCCTTTAATGGTGATCTATAAATGTCGCCGTTATTGGTCAACAAATATCATTTTATTTCAACAACTTATTCTCATCGTTATAGGCTAATAGTGATGGCAAATAGAGCAATAGCGGCAAGAAAAATCACCACTATTAACCATACAACCTTTTAGTGTAGTCTCGGTCTCGGCCTTAGCTTTGCCTTCAAATTCAGATTCAGATTTGATCTAGTTCGGTCTTGGTCTTTGACAGATATTTGTGTCCCTCGCAAATAGAGTTGCAAACTTTCTCTTGACTTGCGAATTTTCTTTGTGTTCTTCAAAAATTCTTTATGCCTTGCGATTTTTCTTTATGACCTGCGAATTTCCTTTATGAGTTGCAAAATTCCTTCATGGGTTGCGAATTTTCTTTATGACTTGCAAAATTTCTTTTGACATAAAATTTTATTTCATCTGTTGCGAATTTTCCTTATGTCTTGTGAAATTCTTTTTGACTTGCGACTTGTGAATTTCCATTATGGCCTATGAAATTTCTCTGTGATTTGCATATCTTACTTTAGCCTCAACGTGTCAACACATTGGGATGACCTGTGCATGTGGCATTCGATTTTGAGTGGTGACCACCGTTGATGGGACGTTGCAAGGATGAGTTTTAAAGACAAAAAATGAAGTAAAATTCTACTTCTTTCTCATTTTCTATGGTTTTCTTCTTCCTCTTCTTCTTCTCTCCCATTGTGAAGATGTTCAGGGTGATTTTGTCGTAGTGGCTAGATTATCTAGTGCTGGGAGTCACTAGTATTATACGAGGAGGTGAACTTTGGTTGTATCCCAAAAGCAAAATTGTGCATAACCCTTTTGCATGCCTCTAAGCAAAGATTCCACGATCAAGAATGAAGATCCCAAATTTCAAACACCCCTTACTTGATTCGGGACAACGGAGAACGAAGGGCAATCTTTTCCAGTGAGAATCCACTTCTGCGCTTGACAATTGCCTCTGCTCCTACTATATCAAGTCTCTTGTGAACAAGGATGACAAAGAAACAACATTCTCCAAGAAAGAAAAAAAAGCAACACAATGAATGATCAAACACCAATGGAAGTCAAGTTCCCTGTTATTGGTTTCTTCTAAATTTTTTCTCATGAATTTATATACAAAAGGTAAGAGAAATGGGAACCATGATCACTCAAGGTGATGCAGTACATCCAGAGGTTCAGAGTTCAGAAGCAAATTTGGATCCCAATCCAACTCTCCAGACCTGATCCGGGCATCACTACCCGAGGCGATCCACCCACGTGTAAGACATCCCTTGTCTTAGTGGATCTGCAATTTAGTCGATGCTCGCCTTGGTCCTTCGCTCGATTCCATTACACTCTTCATGGAATCGTATTTTTGAATATTTTGTCATCAACCTTTATTTTATGTAATTTTATTTTATTTTTTATTTTTTTAGGTGCTGGATTCTACAAATCCGGATAGTTCTAGTGCCCTATAGGATTGTTTTGAGGAACTAGAGGGTGTATGGGGTACTCCGGGTATTATTTTTTTCTAATTTAAAAACCGAATATCGTGAAGGTTTTTTCGAAGCAAAAGCATCATTTGGATCTTGGATCTTATTCAAGATCCAATTCAACCCAAACCCTAGTTGGCGCCACTTTGGGTTGGACATCTATAACCCTCTTTTGAATCAGTTTGACCATAGAAGGTCAAAGGGAGTTGTTGGAGGGTAATGATACCCATTTTTAAAATGAGCCCATGCATTGGGCAAGTGGGCGACAACCTTGGAAGAAGGCCCCTCCTCTTTGTGTTTGATTGAGACTGGGGGGCGGCCTAATGATGGCCACCTCCTTGCGGGCTTAAGACCCCATGGAGGTCGGCCAGGGGGGGGGGGTCTTTTGTTGGAGAAGAAACAAAAAAAACTGAAAAAGGGAAGGAAAGAAGTAGCTGAAAGTTTTGTTTTTTGAGAGAAAGAGAGAATTGGGTTTGAGAGGAATCTCCTTGTGGGCGTGAAGAACGACTAGGGGCTGGTTGTGGCTGCTCTAGTTCATAGGTGCTAAAATCTAGAGAGGCCAATAACGGGTTGCTGTGCAAGGAAATCAATCAGTGACAACTGCTGCCCAGCAACACTCCTTCTTGGCCTTCACAAGGCTAAGGTGTTTGATTTCCTCATCACTCTTCTTGTTCACGATTACTAATATCATTGCTTGATGAATGAAATCTATTAAATTTAGTTATTGTTATATGAATGCATGCATGTGGTGTGTGTGAGTTACTAAGTGAGACTCTTGTTCGTGTTTTGTGGCTGAATCTATCGAGATTTGTTATTTTGATTTCCTGTAAAAAAAATCAAATTCCCGAATCCTGAGTTTTCAGAGACAACTTCAAAGAATCGACTGTATCTACTAAGATACTGCTTTGATTCTGATGTTCTTGGGCTTCCTGGAAAGCCAAGACACATACCTTCAACTTTACTGTTGAGGTTGCTGCCTGATTCAGCCGGCAGGGTCTCTGAAATCCCCTGTCAACTCGTCGGTCGGACAGAGCCTGTAAGCTCCTGTCCCGTCTAGAACACTGTGAACAATGTTTCGTATTTTGAGGATTTCTCACTCCTTCCTCCAAAAAAAATCTAATCCGTTTGATTCTGTTGAAAGCTAAGACAAAGGCCTATAATTTTCATGTTTTCCATTTTAACTGATTCAGCTTGTAAGTAGTTTAAAAAAATCTATCTTTTTATACTTGCCTTAGGTCTGAATATGATATTCCCTGTTATAGCATTCTGTGCAGGGTGTGAAATCGAAATCTAAAAGTTAATCTGATTAGCTAACATCTGGCTGCACAATAGCGAAGTTTAGAATTTCTTTTGAAACCCTCATTTGAGTGCCCAAATCCGAGGTGATTCATGTGGCCAACTAGAACCCATTTATCAGGTTAGGCTAGTTAACAATTAGATCGTCAATGATTTTTAAAATTCAGTAGAGGCTCGTAGGATTGCTTAAAATTTTTGAGCCATAACTTTCTAAAAAGGTATGTGTTTGACCTTCAATTCTTTTGTTGGGAGTTTTAGCAAACTCTTTAGTCTGAGAAGTCAAAACCCTCCTCAAACAGGCTGACCACCAAACTCGGAGAGTCTGTCACATATTTGATTACCTGTCCCAGTTGTGAGTCTGTGAAACAGACACCCCTGATCCGAATGCAGTAATTTTGGATTTGTTGAAAAGGTGTGTGAGTTGCACACAACTTTCCTTTGGGCTACCTTTGTCGAAACAAAGCACACGGGTCTCGAAAACCCTATTTTCCAGAGTCTTATTTGAATTCATCTTAGTGAAAGAAACTTCCACGTGTGTTGAAATTCGTTGGGATCTGGGATCGGTGCTTATCGAGTCCACATCACAATGCCTTTTACAACGAATAAATAGTGCACCCCTTTTGTATCTATTTGTTGGATGGAAATTATGTGGTCTTCACCCAAGCTGCAGTATCTGTGTGAGTTTCTTTTTTACCATAAAAAATAAGAGGCCCTAGAAGAAAAAAAAAAGAAAATTCATTTTGCTTGTGGAAGTTGGCCATTTATCCCATTTATAGAGTCAAGGTCAAGGGTTCATTTCCTCTTGTAGACATCAGACTTTAAAAGGGTTTAAGGTCTTCTTTATTATTACTATTATTATTATTATTATTATTTAAATAATCAACAAAAAATAATCACTGATTTTTCTATCTGCCAAAAGTACAATCGGTTGACTTGTGCCTTATTTGCACCATTCGTCGGTATAAAACTTAAATTTTTCCTTGCCTACCAGGGAGTACATCCACCTTCATCCTTGCAGTAAGAGCTGAATTGTGGGCATTGAACTTGTGACATTCCTTCAACTTGGTGGCAATACAAGCCACCCATAGTCAGATGAGGAGGGACTCGTGGATATAAGGTTTAAGTTACTTAGCCTAAGGTATACAGTTTTTTTAATTTTTTTATCTATTATTTTTACTTGAAGAAACCGCCCAAAGACCTAGCTGCCCAGGCTCTGCCTACCATACTTATGGTGTTTGTCCATGTCAGTGTAAAACTCTGAGAGCTTACCCCTGGACCCGAGGGAGTAGCCAAGCTTTGGCTTACACAAGAGGGTGACGCCCATGGGATTTGAATTAGGGATGGCAGTGGACGCAGGTGCGGGGGACAAGGTCTCCACCCCCGCCCTGTCTCAAAATTTTGCCCTCTATCCCCGTATCAAAATAGTTGTCCCAATCCTCATGCTCGTCGTCGCCCCATCCCCAACATCGTCCTTGTCCTCATCTAAAAATAACTTTTTCCTATTTTAAGAAGAATAAGGAGATGAATGGTTTAGGTTTATATATATATATATATATATATATAGATTTTATAATATAAAAATATATTAATAATTTCATTAACCGGGATCGGAGATGGGGATGGGGCGGGACGGGACGGGGGAAGAGTAAGTACATCCCCGCTTTCATCTTCATATGGGTTTTGATTTTCACCTTTATCCCTCATTCATTCTTTGTTTTATGTCTTCCATCCTCGGTCCAATCGGGACGGGTTTGGATGGATCATCATTTTTCTCCGGTCCATTGTCATTCCTAATTTGAACCTAAACTGCCCGCGGTCCATGCCACATCCCACTATACTAAACCCCTTGGGTCTCAGTTTTTGTAAACTTAAGTAACCAACTAATACTAATAAGTAATGTAGCAACAATTCCAAAAGAATAATTGCAGACAACGATGTTGGGGATTTATTTTTTCTTTCATTTTTTTTCTTGGCTTTGCCAAGGAGTAAAGATGGCCTTCACAAATTATATTCCTTTGGGTGGCAAAGGTTAAAAAAGGTTCAGAAGATTTTTGACAACATAAAGGCTTGTAAATCTATCAGGCTTATCTTCGCACATGCCCCACGCAGAATAGATAAACAGTAGTTGGGATGGGGTTTGGTGAACCAACGGGTGGATCCTCTACTGGAAGTATCAGACCCCTTTTTTAATTGCCTGGGTTCCACTTTTTTTTTTTTATAGGCAAGCTGGGGTTAGGGAGACCCAGTTATACAAGGTACCATTGGGTTTTGAATTTGCAACGTCCCAACACAAGGTGACATGCACTAACAGCTCCTATCAAACAGGGGAATAGTGGTGTGGAAGGGTGCACAACTAGCTGAGTAGCTCTAGTTGAGATCAACTAAGAGCAGATCCAGTGATTGGACCTAAGTACTTAGCAAGGCACTCGCGCCACCACGCCACCGGAATATTTAGAGTTTTTCATAAAAAAAATTACTGGTATATTTAGTGATACTAGCAATTTTAAAAAATCGCATTTATTTTTAGCAGTTTTTGAGAGAAAAATCATTGCTATGTTTAGCGATTTTGGGAGTTGCATATAAGAACTCATTTATTTATTAAATGAGCCGAGCTCGATCGGTTTAGTTATAAGCTGAGCATGGCAAACTAGCTAGGTTTTAATAAAGCTGTAACACGTCAAAGTAATTTATAAACGAAACACGACGCTTGGTATGTTTAGCACTGTCATTGAGACACACCATTTTGGTGGCATGTCCACGGTGACACGGATACTGACACAGTCAATATTTTAATGTTTTTAGCATCATTTTTATTAAAAATACATTTTTTAATATTAGAATATCAAAAAACTAGTTTCTTATTGATTAAACATTTAAAAAAAATTCTGTGTACTCTTATCCTATTTTCCAAAATTTCTTTGAACTTTCAAGTTGAACCCGTGTCACGTGTCCTCATATCCATGTATCCTTGTGACAGGTTTCATTCGACTGCATGATTGTTCTTTGTCATCTTTATTTTCATTCGATTGAGATTCATGGGCAGAACCCTGGGAGGCAGGATCAGATCACCCTCCATCATCTGTAGTAGGGTCGGGTTTGGTTGGGACCAGGTGGAATCAGATCTAGACCCGATTTACGGGTATGATATCGGGTTCAGACTAGGGTTTAATCGGGTCCACCACAAAAGAAATTATATCCGGACATGATAAGAACTAATATTTTTTATTATTTTTAATTGAAAAATTGCAAGACTGCACTTAGGTTGGGCCTGGGTCTGGTATAAAATTTCACAAACTATATCCGGATCCATGTATTAATCAGATATTCGAGTCTGGATCTGGGTCATAACTGGGTCTTCTTATTTATCACCATACCCGGACTTTATAGGGTCTGGTATGGGTCAGCTCCGGGTAAACCTGACCAGTTGACACCCCTAATCTGTTGTACAGTCTGTCGGGGTGGGCCTAACAGTAGATGGATGGTGATCAGCCGCACAGTGCAATTGTAATGATCCCAAAGCGGACACTTCCACGGTTCCACCTCCAAACTTGGGACGAATAAATTACCATTGGGGGGGAGACGAACAAATTCGCCTTGTGTCGTTCGACTGGCAGCTACTTTGAGTACCAAACAAGACAGGCGTTACATATTGTGTTGATGTTTTACATTATCATTATAACCCACCGTTTTACCTAATTGGCTTTTAGTCGTATGGCGAGGTTCGCCACAAGAATGAACCACAACTTGAACACTTTCAGCTCACTTACCAGTTCATAGAGGAGTACTTGTGAAGTTTTATAGCGCAGCATCGATCTGGTCCATAATCAACTTGCATCTCTCAGTCCATAATGGGACATCCAAACCATACCGGTGGTTTCTCTACCATAAATAACAAAAAAAGGAATATTTCAAAATTTGCACTACTCGGTTTAATGCTCAACTTCAGTTCGGTAACCCAAATTGGTATCAGGATACCACTGCTACTTATCACCTGACAAGTGATTTGAACAATTTGTCAATTCATTGCCTAACCCTGGAAAAAAAAAAGTTTTAAAAAATTTTGGGCTGCAAATGAATTGGATATATTCGGATGTCGGATCTTAATCTGACATAATTTTTGGGTTGGTATCCTTAAAATAAGATCTGAACATGGATTTGTATCAGATTTAGATTTGCTAAATCCAATTTATTTCAAAAGTCGGATCAATATTTTTGTTATGATCTAGATCAAATCCTGATCTGGTTGCATTTCCTTGTTACACGTGAAGAGCTTGTTTTTATTCACCTTTTATTGCAGCCAATATTAGTGTCATGAGCTTACTTTTTTCAATAAACCAGTGCGGCGCGACGGTCATTCCTTACCGCCGCAAGCTTTTCTATCGCTCTATTACGGGTATAGAATGCATCGTAAATTTGTAATGCACCAAGCTGCCCAACCTAACGGCCAAAGGTCGCGTACCAACACATTTTCATGTGTTGAATCATTTTCATTGGCCCTGCACACCACTCCGTGCAGAGCTGGCTAGCGAAAGCTAATCAAACACATTTTTAAATGTGCATTCTATGTAGTCCATGCCATTTAGTGCATAGTCGTCCCATACCATGTAAAATCCCATTTAAAAAAAAAAATCTGTTTGGATCCGGGCCGGGTCGGGTCCGGACCCAACCCGGGCCCCTTTTTATTTTAGGGTTTTAAGTAACCCGACGCAGGGTCCCGAGCGCCGCACCCCCCCTCTTCTTCCCCTTCGTTTTTGGGTCGATTGGGGAAACCCACCGAGGTTTCCCCTTTCATCACCCCCCCGAGCTCTTTATGAGCATTGCTGGAGGGCGAGGGGAGGCACGCCTCCCCTCTCGAGCTTCCTCCCCCACGCCGGTCTCCTTCCCTGCTGCGCCCGCAGCCGACGCTGGGAACCACCCCCCCAGGTACGCCGTTCTTCTCTTCTCCTCCCTCTTCTCTTCCTCACCCCCCCTCCTTGTCACCTCGCCGGGAGGCCGGCAGGCTCACAACCGCTGCCGCAGGCCTCCCACTGCCTCCCTGTGCCATCGGGGCCCCGATAGGTGGCTTACGCAGCCCCTGTCGTCCCCTTCTCTCGCTGGGGTTCGCCAGAGTGCCGGCAGGGGACCTGAGGCCCCTGCGACCCCCCCCCCCCCCTTTTTTTGTTTTCCTTTGCTGCCACCTTCTTGCTGTCGGCAGGGGATTGGCCCCTGCCGACCTGTGCTTTGGCAGGGGCTGGCCCCCCTGCCATCTTCTTGCTGTCGGCAGGGGTTGGCCCCTGCCGACCTGTGCTTTGGCAGGGGTTGGCCCCTGCCGACCTGTGCTTTGGCAGGGGCTGGCCCCTGCCACCTTCTTGCTGTCGGCAGGGGATTGGCCCCTGCCGACCTGTGCTTTGGCAGGGGCTGGCCCCCCTGCCATCTTCTTGCTGTCGGCAGGGGTTGGCCCCTGTCGACCTGTGCTTTGGCAGGGGCTGGCCCCCTGCCATCTTTTTGCTGTCGGCAGGGGTTGGCCCCTGCCGACCTGGGCGTGTGGCAGGGGCTGGCCCCTACCATCTTCTTGCTGTCGGCAGGGGTTGGCCCCTGCCGACCTGCGCTTTGGCAGGGGCTGGCCCCCCTGCCATCTTCTTGCTGTCGGCAGGGGTTGGCCCCTGCCGACCTGTGCTTTTGGCAGGGGTTGGCCCCCTGCCGCCACGCTATGTTTTGGCTGGGGCTCATCCCCTGTCGCCCCGCTATTGTCGGAGGCAGGGGCTTGTTCCCCCGCCGCTCGTCTGTTTTCGGCCAGCAGGGGCACACCTCTGCTGCCTCTCTTTTTCCTATAGGCAGGTTTGTCTTTCTTTTGCTCCGCATTATTATTAACATAGCACTGTTGCAGACCTCGCATCGGACCCCCGCTCTAGCTCCGTGGCCCGAGCCTCGTATCATCTACACGCGTAGACGCACACAGCTGCACGACATCCCGAGGTAGGGGAAAGTCGCACGAATAGTGTGTATGAACAAAATAAAATAAGACTTCTGAGATAGAATAATTATTTTGCATATTTGCGACTCTGAAGAAGTATTTGTTGATCCATGTTTTACTCTTTGTGATTCTTTTGAAATTTCATAATGTAAATTCTCTGGGTAGACTCATTCTAGAAAGAATCAAGTAGTTTACTTGTCATGCCTGTTTACGTGTACGAGTGCTTAACTTATAATTGTCTATTATGCATGCTTATTCCTTTGAAACTGCATACTTAAGATAGACTTTGTGAAGAGACTCAAAACCACTGCAATTGCTATTATAACCGCACCTTAAGGCATGTACAGTATAAATTTTATGTAAGATCATGGAGGGTATTGAAGTGTGAAATCTATACTTTACTGAAGTTGATAATATCGGCCTCCACAAGCCAAATTGCTCAGAAAAGCAAAACAAGTCATGTAGGAAACAAAAGAATCATAAACCATTATGTTGCCCTCTCATCGTAGTTGTACCTCTAGGAAGGTACGATCGTACTTTTGGACAAGTACGTCCCATGTTGGTTACGATGGTGGGATGATGAGGTTGTGGCAACCTCGATGAGTGAAATTAGAAAAAATGCTGAGATCACATAAAAAGGTGACCATTCGCCTTCACAGGCAAGATGCTCGAGTGGGTCTAATGGACCAGAGCAACTAGGTTTCCTTTAGCCTTCACTAGTAACTACTTCATTGGAGCCGAGATTTTAATGAGCATGGAAAAACAATTGAGGCTAATTCTTCAAGTAGAGAGTTTGAGATGGGAACCACAAAGCTTCCTGACTCCCTAGTTGCTGCAGTATGGGTGGAATGATCAACACCATCAACTTCATCCTCCTATTAGGGGCATAGTTTCATCCCTTCAGCTGGTGGGTTTTGCTGCATTTGATAACTAGCACTTCATATCTATTACAGTTCACTGGTTTTGGTTTAGTTGTCTCCTTACGACGAGATGTGTAATGCTTCAATTTTTTAAACTGAAATTTTAAAAAAAAAATTAAATCCTTTTACACAATTTTCAAGAACATAGCAAAAACTCCTTTTTAAATACGGTTCAAGCATTGGGCAAATTACAAATACAACGCACACACATGTAAGACTAGAATAACTCAATCAAACCATAGTTTGTATTAAAATGAATTAAATACTACTCTAAACCATTATTAGAGTTTGCAAGACTTAATCAAATCAAATAATGATATAAATCAAGTCCTCTCAACAGCCTTAAAGAACTATGACCCTCTTGACGCCACCCCGAGCCTACTGTCATCACCCTCCGGCCTACTCATTACCTGAAATATTATAAGTAGAGGCATAAGTCTACAGCCTTAGTAGGTAATCACCAAAACATGCAAATACAAGTATTTATTCCAATTACAAAAATAAACATCGACACATTTTCAGATATCATCTAAATCATGCATCATCATAATATCATAATTAAGCATAATTCACATTTACACAACTAATCATGCTTGCATGCATATTACAGGATAAACATGTTACAATGCATCATGTCAATAAAATAATAATCTATATACAAACTGAAATATTGCAATAATTTTATTGCAAATTTCTTTTGTTCTACTTTTCCTCCTGCCTGATAGTATACCCCTGGGTTTCTAACTTTGATTCAACCAGTCCAATGAGAGGTTTATTATGCCATATATTTTATTAACCTTATTGAATTGAAGAATCTACAACCTCACACTGAGGTTTCACTGGAGTGGTCTGTGACCAAGAGAAACTCCCAGTGGTCTAGCACGAAATCGATTCTCATTCTGTAGAGATTTTAGACATACTGCATAGGACACCTGATAGTCTGGGCCCCCTATAACCGGAGACTGAGGACCAAAGAGATGCCATTACCCTCCAAAAACCAAACTATCAACCGGTCATGTATACCCCACTCTCTCCAAGTGGTCCTCAATCCAATGGACCTGGTCTGAATGGATCATGAGCGTTATTTAATTATTAGGCTCATCAATTAAATTACACGTGCTCACAACACATGCACTCAGGCTCAAAAGTCCAATCTCTCCACTAGAGATTCTATAAGCAAGTTTGTTTTGACTCATTCAAATACACACGATTCACACCATAAACCCGACCTCTATGAGGCAATTGTGTGATTATGTGCATGGATATCTTTTTTCTTTTCTTGGTGAACTACAGACACTCATAAGTTCCACCGAACCCAGGCTCACACTCGAGCCACACACATGCTCATATTATATATTATTTTCACCATATCATATGCCCACATGCATACATCAAGGTTGTAACCACATGCAATCATGATCATGCTTCAACAAGCAAATAACATGTGTAACAAATTACTTTACACTGATCATGTCGTATGATATATAATGTTCATTAACATGTATTTTATATGAATGGTTATAAATCAAGATTAACATGAAATGTATTTAGTTTAAATGCATATCAGATCAAATTTCAATATAAACATTCATAACCATGCTGCATAAAGTAAAATACAATTAGGCATTCATACATGTCATACTGTGTAGTTCAGACCCTTATCATCCCGATTTTGAAAACCCCATAAAAAGTCACAAGGACCGAGTTTCACTCTCTCAATTTTATTAGGACTTCCCCAATCGCAAAAACATAATCCAAGAAACAAAACTGTAAAATTTGTTGTAATAAAATCAAGAAAAATCTAGGACTAAACCTTATTCAGGAAAAATATAAGACAGATCATGTCGACTGTAGAAATTTATTCCGGTTTGGAGAATTTCTCCAGACTTACAAAAAAATCAATTGACAAAAACCTTTTTACAGAATCTTTTTATACATATTAGATTTTATCGAGTTTGTTTCCAATTTATTTTGATTAGTTTTGGTTAGGTTTTTAGAACTATCAAAATCTTTAGTCAAAACAGTCTTACTGACATGGCAGAAAACCTGTGCTTTGTTGGAATAGATGTTGCAGCCTCAAAATGGATCCAAACAAAATGAAACAAGATTCTAAATTCAAGTCCTAGATGTGTAGGAGACTCTAGTATTTTTATTTTTATTTATTGGCTTAGTTTTTCATAGAGGACAAAATAGCCAAGATTCAAACTCATGCAAAATCCATTAAGTAAGAAGAAAATTAAAGTAAAACCCATGCAATCAAATTTTTTTATACTCTAAACATATTTACATTATCATACAACACATATTTGATCATATTCATGCTAATCTTGCTAAAATATTAACATACATCATCCAAAAACCATAAAACCTACATAGAATATCTCAAACATAATTTTGTCTATACAAGAATAAGAAGAAACCCTAAACAACATGAAATCATGGTTTTCTTATGCAATAACATGTTTAATTATGCTAAACATGAAATAATCTACCATATATGCTCAAATCAACTTTCTTTATCAAAAACATTAAAACCCTAAAAATATTTTTGCCAAAACCCTCTTCAAAACGGTTTTTCACATACAAGAACATAGATTCAAATATATATTAAATTTTTAGAACTTATGGAACATATATTTCATCAATATAACTTAATATTAACATCCAAAACATGTTGAAACAAATAAGATCTAACAAATAACAATGAACAAGTTTTTTCCAAATCATTTTTCATATTAGAAGCTCGAAAATTGTTCTGTTTCAAAAATCAATTTTCTTTTCGAATCCATGGTGACATGGATCCACTAAAACATGTTCTCTATATTGAAAATCAATCTTAGAGAGGTATTTTGAAGTCTGATCCTCATTCATTCAGATCTGAAAATCGTCCAACGCATATTCTATGTGTTTGAAAAAATCTATCTACGTGATTGATGTACCTACCTTAATCTGGTTCTCAAACATAGATCTGCCTTCGTCTCCCGTCTTCAAACCATAGAGAAACTTTAATGACTGCTGGAAAAGCTCCAAAAAAGAAGAAAGAAAGAAGAGAAAAAAGAAGAAGAATAAAATATAAAAGAAGAAGATAAGAGAGAGAGACTTCTCTCTTTTTTATATATATTAGAAACTCCACTAAAGGGGGGTGTCCCCTCCTTAGAGTCCTAATCCATATCAAATACTAACCTATGTTAATCTCTAAGAGTCCTATTCAAAAATTATTCTAACTAATTACTTAATTAATTTAATTAACTATATTTTACCTTAATTAACTAATTATTTAAACTAATTAGTTATGGGATCCACTAGGAGGGGTGTCCCACCCTCTCTAGAGTCTTCTAGGGTTTTAAAGACTCTCCTAATCTGGTCTTCAGAACCTGAAATGGATTTCACTTGGGTCTAAATCTAAAATGATCCAGATCCAAAAATTCTGATCCAAATCTAAAACCTGATCTAGATCTAAAAGTTTGATTCAGATCCAATCCCATTTGGGTTGGATCTAGGAACCAAATAAAGAAATACAAATCCAAAATCAATTTAAAGATTCATATCCAAATATAATATCTAAATCAACATTTGATCCAAACTCAGGCTTGGATCAGAACCTAAAACATGCAAGATCCAAATAACCTTGAGTCACCCTTGAACCCGTGTAGGCCACCATAACTGCACCTGGAACCCCACTGGGTTGAGCGTGACCCCTCTGAGCATATTTTAAAACCTTGTTTGAGTCCAAAACACAACCCGATCAACTTAGACTCTCGAATTTTGCCTGAATTTAAAATTAATTTTAACCTGAATTTGAAAGTTAAACTAAAACAAAATCGCAAGTGTTACAAGATGACAATGTCGGGATACCTTCACCTTCTTCCATTTGTCCTTAAAAGGAGTGTTAGGATCATTTGATTTTTTAAGAGAATGACAAGATGCCAATGAATGAATATTAAGACATTGAACAACACTTGGAACAACATCTAACATAACCTTCATAAATAACCTTTGAAAGAAAACTTTGCCTCCCTTAACTTCAATTGAAGGTGAGTGAGATATCAATGCATATGGATGCACACATAAGAGGTTCTCTCCATCGAAGGAGAGTGTAATAGTCAATATCATAGAGTTGAGCATGTTAGATATTCAACCATAGCAGCAAAGAGGTCATATGTCTGCAATTTTGTTGATATATGACCAACAGGCTTCGCTTGTCCGGTAGGAGCAGCTAGTGCATGTTACCTTGTGTTGGAGGTTGCAGGTTCGAAACCCAATGGTATAGTTACAGAACTGGTAAGGTCTGCCCAACCCCAGCTTGCCTTTTTAAAAAAAAATTTTGTTGATATATGACTAACTTGTGCATCATTCCACTATTCACCCTCACTTCAATGAAAACCATTAGATGCGAACCTACTTGGTCAAGGTTGACTCAAGGCTCAACAATTGCTATGCTCCCATGAAAGTCAAGCCCCTGCACCAATATACCTTATCTCACTTCTTTCATGAGAGTGGGCTTACCTGTTAAGGATAAGCTGGGTTCAGACCACCACCCGCATAGATTTGATTCAAGAGCTCCATATCCAAACCCGTTACAAGATACTCATATAACAGAAGACTCTTCCAAGACTCTTACATTTGCTATGAAATTGGAAGCCCATCCTAATCCAAAGCAATCAAGAAACGTCCAGACTTTTATAGTTGATATGAGATTGGAAGAGATCAACTTATTGGAATCCAATCCAATGAAGATCCCAAATGAAACGAGACGCCTAAGAGAGAGAGAGAGAGAGAGAGAGAGAGAGAGACTCTATGCATTGTATATTAGACTCTAATGAGATGAGTCCCAATCTCAAAACCATGTATCTGAATTATATATATATATATATATATATATATATATATATATATATATATATATATATATATATATATATATAACCTCTCATCTGTCAAGAATATAGAGAGAGATAGAGAGAGAAAATATTTGAGCTGTGGACGTAGACTAATCCTAAGTCAAACCACGTAAAATTTGGTGTTGTGTGAGTGTGCGTAGATTTCGTTATGGTATCAGAGCCACATGTCCTCTAATAAACCATTTCATCAAGTTTAGGTTGACATCATCATCATATCATGACGTATCTCATTCCATATTATCGTGAGGTACTATGGCTGCAGAAAACAGCCCCTTGTTACAGATGTGACTTAACTCTTTCCCTTGCTTCCTGCTTCTACTAGTCTATAATAATTTTTGTTCGTAAAATTGTCTACGAATAACTTTCTCATGCAGGAATCACATTTTATTCCCCTACTGAAAAGTTATAATCTTATGGGGGTATATTGATGGTTCAAAACGCCGTCCAAATGAATATAATAATCAAGCAGGAAAAGAAATAGAGAAAAATCCTGAGTTTATCAAGAGGGAACGCATGGACCAACTATTGTTGAGCTGAATTTTGTCATCGCGTTCAGATATTGTGCATTGTCAAGTGGTTGGATTGACCACATCTTACAACTCGTTGAACACACTTAGGAAAACTTATGTTGCACACTCCAAAGTTAGTGTGCAACAATTGAAATTCGAGTTGCAAAGTTTAAAAAAGGGATATGACAATATTACTACATACTTCCACAAAGCTAAGAACATTGCTCATCAATTGGCTATGGTCGGAAAGCCTATATCTGATGATGATGTTACTATGCATATTCTTGCTGGTCTACCCATGAGTGAACATGTCTCTTCGAGAACTGTAATAAACACTAAAGAAGACCTTGTTTCACCTGAAGATCTTCTTGGGATGTTACTTACTCATGAAGCTCAACTACTTGAGCTAGTTAAATTAGAGTCACTTATGGCTAATCTTGTCTACAAACAACCCAATGTGAGTTAGTGTCAACTAAAACTGGTTTAACTCCTCGCATGGGAGTGGCGGAGGAAGAAAACTCAATAAGAACGGCCAAAACCATATGTTCAACTAGTTCAGTTCCAGCGGGTCTGCAAATCCTATTACATGTCATGCTTGCATAAATCAAGGGCACATTGCTTATTAGTCTTGTACTACATGTCAGGCTTGCCAAAAATAGGTCCATGGTGCATTGTAGCGTAAGACATTCAAATTTCAGAAAAATCCTCTTAGCGCAGAAGCTTATAAGGCAACTATGATGTATCATGTTGATGATGGAGCATGGTACCTTGATTTTGTCGCTACCCACCATGTCACATCAGACTTGAACAACCTCTCACTCCCGAATGAATATCAGGGAGTGATCACATTAAAATTGGTAATGGCTCTTACTTGTAAATTGAGAATATTGGTGATTTTATTTTTCATAGTGCTAACACTAAGTTTATCATGGAAGATATCCTACATGCTTCTCCTATTACGCTAAATCTTTTAACTGTTTAGAAATTTACTAAAGACAATGATGTATTTTTTGAATTTTATCATGATCTATGTTAAGGCTTGCAAAATAGGGACAACAGTTCTACACGGAACAACTAATTGTGATATCTACAGTTTGGACAACACCAAACGTGGATAACATGCCTACCTAGGCGAGCGTGCATCTATTGAGCAGTAGCATCAAAGGATGGGACATCTTTCTTTTCGTATTGTTAGTTAAATTTTAAATAAACATAGTTTTTCTATTTTAAATAGGCACCATAGTCCTGTGTGTGAAGCATGTCAAATGGGTAAGAGCCATATTTTACCCTTTAAACCATCTATACATATTGTTGGTGAACCACTTGATTTAATTTATTATGATATTTGGACACCAGCTTCAGTTTTTAGTGCCAAAGGATATTCTTATTATGTTAGCTTTGTGGATGCTTTTTCTAGATTTTACATGATTATTTCCTATTGACAAAAAGTCACAAGTTTTTCCTATATTTCAAAATTTTAAAAAACTTGTGGAAACCAAGTTCGGGCGATGCATTAAGGCCCTTCAAACTGATTGGGATGGTGAGTACATACCTATATCTGCTTATTTGAAATCATGTGGTATTGAGCACCGAATCACATGTCCACACACTCACGAGCAAAATGAATATGTAGAGCGTAAGCACCAGCGCATAGTTGAGACTCGGTTAACTCTCTTAGCTCAAGCAGGCATACAACAAAAATATTAAGATTATGCCTTCTTGACTACTATTTATTTAATTAACATAATAACATCCAATGTTACTTGCCACAAATCTCCTTATGACATCCTATAGCTCCCTCTCACTGATTATAAGTTTCTTAAGGTGTTTGACGGTGTCTGTTATTCTTGTCTTTGACTATATAACAACCACAAACTTCAGTTTCATAGCAAAAGATGTGTTTTCGCGGGTGATAGTGGCCAACACAAAGGATACTTTTCCCTTGAACCTCACTCAAGAATTTTTTTTTATTAACTGTAATGTTTGGTTTGATGAAAGTGATTTTCCGTTTAAATAGTCCCCAAATCTACTTGAGTTAGACCATTATTCCCCATCATTAGTTGCCCCATGTATCTATCCATATTCCTCATTCACATGCCCCTCCAGTCAGCTTCCCCACTGCCACCCCCCCCCCCCCCCCTTCGGATTCGGGTCCTGTGAACCCGTCCCCCTCACCCGCCCCACCTATTTTTGTCCCATCTTCTTTTGTGACTCAACCCGACCCCCACTCTTTAGTGCTTTACCCCATCCCACCCCCTCGCTCATATTCTATTGTAACCCAATCCCAAACTGGGTCCATGAAACACAAAACCTACCTTGCTACTCGGTGCCCTCTCTCTCTTGTTTATCTAACTGAGTTGTACCTAGACCTTGAACCTACCTATTTCAATCAAATGCACAAACTCCATCACTGGTGCTCTGCCATGGTGGATGAGTTTCATGCACTTCTTCAAAACCACACCTGGACCTTAGTCCCCCCCTCCCTCTCACCTAATACCAATATTGTCCGATGAAAATGGATCTTCAAGATCAAACGTCAAGCCAATGGTACTTTGAAAAGATATAAGTATTGACTTGTTGCAAAAAAATAAAATCAGGAAGTAGGGGTCAATTATTTTGAGACTTTTAGTCTTGTTATGAAACCACCTACGATTTGTATTGTTCTCACTATTGTTGTCTCTCGCAGTTGGTCTATCCGTCAATTGGATGTTTATAATGTGTTCTTACATAGTGTTCTGTCTAAAGAGGCATATATGCATCAACCTCAAGGGTTTGTAGACCCCCATTATCTAGGCTATCTGTGCAAATTGTCAAGGCCCTATATGGACTTAAGCAGGCTCGGCATGCCTGGTACTAGCGGTTAAGCAATTTTTTTCTGAACATTAGCTTTGTGAGCTCCCGTATTGACACATCATTATTTATTTTCCACCAAGATGATCTCATTGTGCTCATTCTTATTTATGTGGATGATGTCATCATCACTTGGTAGCTCATATTATTACTTAATTGGGGTTTGAATTCGCTCTTAAGGATTTGGGTGCATTACACTATTTCTTAGGCATTAAAGCTCAATCTCATCCTAATGGGTTATTTATGTCCTAGCAAAGTACATGTTGGATCTCCTAGACCGTACAACCATGACTAGCGCCAAACCTGTCTCCACACCTATGGCCTCTTCGACCCAATTGATGACCCTCTTCCTGACCCCACTCAATACGGCAGGTGGTTGGTGCACTTCAGTACCTTACTTTGACTAGACTAGATCTTTCATTTGCCCTTAACAAGGCATGTCAGTTCATGCACAGTCCAACCAGTACTCACTGGACAACAGTCAAGCGGATTTTGCACTATGTCAAGCACACTCTTCATTTTGGGCTACTTGTTCCATAGAACAATGATTTTCAGATAATATAGATGATTGAAAATCCACTGGAGGCTTTGCGGTCTTTCTCGAGAACTCCTTGATCTCATGGTCTGCACACAAATAGGGCATTGTATCCCATTTTTAGTATAGAAGCATAATACAAGTCCTTGTCCAACATAGCAGTCGAAGTTCTTTGGCTCACATATCTCCTGAAAGACGTCCATGTCTTTTAGACATCTACTCCCACGCTATGGTGTGACAACATCGACACTTCCTACTTAGCTGCTAATCTTGTGTTTCACAACCGCACTAAGCACATCGACATTGATTTTCATTCAAATGAGATCATGTTCTTAAGCGCCACATTCAGGTTCAATACACCTCTTCCACTGACCAAGTTGCGGATGCCATGACCAAGCCCTCTCTTTTGGCCGATTTTGTTTCTTGCAAGACAAACTCAACACCCTCCCCCAATCCGTTGAGTTTGAGAGGGGATGTTAAGGATAAGTCGGCTTCAGGCCGCTCTAGATTCAAACTCATTACAAGATACCCAGACGTAGAAAGCTCTTCCAAGACTCCTACATTTGCTATGAAATTGGAAGCTCATCCTAATCCAAAGCAATCAAAAAATGTCTAGACTTCTACGACTGATATGAGATTGGAAGAGATCAAGGGCTGTAGCCCAGTCCTGCCTCCCGAAACAGTTACTTTTTTTTGTTTTTTTTTTAAAGCCCAGCCCTGATTCCATATGAAATAGATTTTTATCCATTTTTGTAGCCCAGTCCAGTCCCAGCCCAGCCCTGACTGCAGCAAATAGTTTGATTTGTTCATATGAAATAGATTTTTATTAATAATTGTAGCCATTTTTTATTTTATCTCAAAAAAAAAATTTTCGGGGGTGCTGCCCCCGAACCCCCGACTATCGCACAAATAATTTTTTTTCCCTACATCCATGTTTGCCCCCCTCACATGAATCCTAGCTACGCCCCTGGAAGAGATCAACTTATTGAAATCCAATCGGATGAAGATCCCAAGTGAAACGAGATGCTTAAGAGAGAGAGAGAGAGACTATGCATTGTATATTGGACTCTAATGAGATGAGTCCCAATCTCAAAACCGTGTATCCCAAGTATATATATGGAACCTCTCATCTCTCAAGAATAGAGAGAGAAAATATTTGAGCCGTAGATGTTGACTCATCTTGAGTCGAACCATGTAAAATCCGGTGTTGTGTGAGTGTGTGTAAATTTCTTTATTACCACACTAAGAAGCGGCTGAGAAAAGGTGGTGCCCGTGTCACAAGGATTCATGGACACCAGCACACATGACAAAGTTAGATTCTCAAGTTCATTTTTTATTCAAAAAAATAAAACATAAGGATACAAAGTATTTATATTTTTAATCAATAAAAACTATTTCTTGATATTTTAATAGCAAATTTTTCATTTTTCACTGAAATAAAAAGTGTATTAGAATATTATTTAAGAAATTAAAATAATTCACCATGTATCAGTGTTTGTGTCAACGTGTCAATGTGTCTGCTTGTGTCACCAGGGACGGACACCCAAAATGGAATGTCCTTGTGATATAAGACGAAGCGTGAAGCGTCTAGAGAGCATAACAGAAAGTAAGATATATATAATGTACACAAAATTTTAAAAAACATAAAATATAGTTAAAATTTATGCAGTTTACTTAAAAATGTTGTCAGTATCGGTTTCGGACCTGAATTAATTTTCAATGGAATTATAGAATCAACTGATTCAGACTCAAACCGAATGAAGCTTAATCAATCCTCCTTTTTACTTTTTAATATTGAATATTAAAATATTTTTTAAAATTATTAAAATATTTTTTAAAAATATGAAAATATTTAAACATTAAAAATCAGCTGTGGGTTGAAACGGCCCTCGTCGAATCGATACTGATACTGACAACACTGCTTAAAATGAATTCGAGTAACTTTATAAAAAATATCTTTTATACACATGATTTTAAAATAGAAACACAAATTTAGAAACATTACAATATTTTTAACATAAAAATAAACGTGCAATATAAAAAAAGAGTTCATTTTCATATTGAAACAAGCGTGCTTTCAAATTGTCAGGCACAAGTTTCTCATTAAGTTGTAAATGTGAGCTTGCTGGGAAGAACTGAAGGTTTTAAAGAGCTTCTCATAACTATGGTTCAGATGGGTGTGGTTATGATATGAATACGGCATATAGGCGTAATAAGATTAGGGGTATCAACTGATCGGGTTTGGTTCGGACCCAGGTGGAATCAGACTTGGATTAAATTTTTGGGTATGGTATTGGGTCTGGACCCAGGTCTAATCAGGTCTACTATAAGAGAAAACATACCAGACCTTATAAGAACTACATGAACCATACCTGAACCATACCCTGTAAAATAATATTTTTATCATTTTTACATTGAAAATTTGTGGGTCTTAATCGGAACTTGGGTCAGGACCAGCAGGTCTGGTATATAATTTTACAAACTATACCCAGGTCCATGTATTAATCGGACCTTCGAGTCCGGACCCGAGTCTTAATCAGGTCTTCTTATTTGTCACCATACCCGACCCTATAGGATTTAGTTTGGGTAAACCAGACCCGTTGACACCCCTAAATAGGATGCAGGCAAACATCGTCAGTCCATGCCAAATTATATATGGAATTGAATGAATAGGGCTGGTAAATTAACCAAGCCAACAAAAGTGGGGTGCTGCAAGCTCAGCTGAGATCAAGCTCATGGCAGGTCTGAGTTAAACGAGTCAAGCACATTTACTACAGCATAGTATGTTATTGGCGCAGCTCAAATTGGCTCATTTATAATAATAAATACATTATTTTAAAACTTAATTTTTGCAAGCCAAATACTTCAACCATCTAAGGTATATATATATATATATATATATATATATATATATATAGAGAGAGAGAGAGAGAGAGAGAGAGAGATGAACTTTGGAAGGGGTCTTGTTAGGATACTACCATTGATACAATAGAGTTTTTGATATGAGAAGCTTTTCAAAAGAAAGTTTTTTGCTTGTTTGTCTAGCATGAGAAAAATAGAATGAAAAAATGTGAAAAAATGAGGGAGGAGGGTGGTGGTGGTGAGATTGTTGGCAGGAGTGTCAAAATAAATTTTTAAGAATGTGTCCTATCAAAAAATGTACTTTAAAAAAAACTCTCTCAGCTAAAAAGTCTCTCTCGTTTGGAAGGATAAAAAAATCAGTACGAATTTTTGGTTCTGCATCACTTCCTGCATCTTTCTCGCTTCCAAATGTGCCCTAAGTGAAATCTACACTAACACCATAGCCCACAATCCCAAACAAGATAATTGTCATCGGATAGACAATTATTGGCGTGGCCTGGGCCCCTTTAAGAAAAAAGGCTTTTTAGAGGCTGTCGTGACCGCTGTAAAAGCTTTTATATCATACACTAGTTAGACGGAAGGACGTTCGACGTTATGCCCTTCAGTGTGTGTATATCGTTATATCGTGATGTTCTTTACCGCCGCTGTAAAAGCCTTTATATCATACACTCCTTCAACGGAAGGACGTTCGGCGTCATGCCCTTCAGTGTGTGTATACGTTATATCGTGATTTTTTTGACAAAAACATAAATATCATGATTTAAACGCAATATGTATGTTTTTAAAATTTCAAAATCTTGCGAGTTTTTTACTGCCGAAAAATAGGTTTTTTACTTTTGTCACTATGCTGTCAATTTTGGAAAAGCTAAAGGGGTCAACCACAATTTTGTGGTTGGGAAGGACAGTTGGACAATTAACTCAATGGTGTCCTTGACCGGGAACATGTTCGTCCTTTGGGAGTCAAAAGTAATAACATGGATTGTGTCATCTCTGAACCAAAACAGTGTTTGGATATCCCCTACTAGTTATACAAACCCCTACCAGTTATACAAAGATACCATTGGGATTTGAACTTGCATCGTCCACACACAAGGTGACCTGCACTAGCTGCTCCTGCCAGAAAAACGGAGCCACACACCCACCTTGGTAAAACAGTTTTTGGATATGCTTCAACTATTGCCCTCCACTCACACTTATCTTTATATAAATTTTGAAAATCTAGTCCCCCATCTCTCTCTCAAAAAAGTTGGGAATAATCACAAATATCGCAAATACGAGGTATATATTTTTCAAAGCCGATATTACACTAAAATAATATAATATTAAAATAAAAGGTATTCTCAAAATATTGCCTATTTTGAAAATATGACACTTTCATCATAATATTTATGCGATAAAAATGCTCTTCGCAGAACTTTTTATATTCTTTATAATTATATCTTATATGTATATTCTATTGTTCTGAGATTTTCTTTAAAAAAACTACATTTTTCAAAATATCACAAGATTTTCCCTGGGAAAGTGATCTGTGACTATGGTCGGGAATTCAACTAAAACCAACCTTCTTTAAATTGAATTTAACTTTATCATCTAACCCCCTATAAAAAAAACTTTATATTCTAACCCAAACAGGTTGGGCAATGTGAGTTTCGAATTCAAATGTAATAGAACCAAAATGGAATGTAATTGGAAGGGTAAATATTCAATCCAAACCGGATCCAATTCCCAAAAATTCATGTGCATAAATAATGACAAATCTTTCTTTGAGCTTTCTAGATTCATCAAGCTCCTTAGCCTCTCAAACTCTCTTTCTCCCAAGTAAATTTATGTGTTAGTGAAAAGTTTGTCTTACTTGAGCCTAAAGTTTATTCAAGTTAAGAAGTTATTCAAGGTGGTATGTGTCGAATTGTTATTCTCACCCAGTGTAGGTGTGGACCGACCTTCACAAGTAGGAAAAAGCTCGATTGTATCTTGGGAGCGATGTTGCACAATTCCTAGCTATTACACCAAGAACTTGATTCTAAGTGGAGCAACTATCACTTGAAAGATAGCGCATCCAATGTGTGCCTTAAGCCTACCTGGTTCAAGCTCAATGGGTATACCCACTGAGTGAATTTTCCAACAACCCTTACGAGCAACCCTTTTCCATGACTTGAAATTTTATTATTACTTCAAGAAGTTTAGGTACTCGTATAGCCTAGCTTAGGAACTTTTGTGCTCATTTGAGGTATCAAATGAAATTATAACAAGTATATATCTATAATTGAGAAGCACAATGACAAATATCACAAGATTTAGAAAAAATCTCATATTTTTTTCATGAATAATACTTTAAAAGTTAAAAACGACAATTTTTTGCGAGATTTACAAAATATCGCGGGATTAACATTTGTGACAAAATCTCACGATATATCTCCATATCTTTTGTCATAGGTTTTCCATTTTTTCCCTCGATTTTTCACCCATTTTTTGGTTTGCCTTTTTGTTTGCCCAGATTACAAAAGGGTTTTACAGAGAGAATGAGGTTGTGGGCCTCACCCTTCTCTCCATGTACAATAACAAGGGCACGGATGCCGCTGATGCTGACGAATGTGATGAGCCTAACGACGACGACATTGTTGTTGACGATGCCACTGCAGATGATTGTGGTAAGGATGACAAAGATCAAGGCAACGACGACAACGATGGCCATATTCAGGATGATGATGATGACGTTGTTGTGTCGATGAAATCTCTTGTTCTAAGAACTTTTGAGAATGCGAATTCTACTCGGACCAAGAGGTTGCCCCTCAGGAGCCCTTTGAACTCGCTGATGACGACAATGACTACTCCGCATGCAGTGGCTGTTGGGGATTCAGATGTTTGGAGGTCGATCAATGGTGGAGGTTTGGCAATTTTTTATTATGCTCACGATGCGAGCGCGTTGTCGCCTAGCCTGAGGCGGAGGTAATTCCTTGCCTCCTTTTGTTTTTATACTTCGGGAGAAGATTGAGGCCCACTTTTTTTTTTGGTTCAAGATCGTGATGGCAAATCATGCATGTGATTGACGTGAATTAGGGTTTTGGTAGTTTTAGTTCAATGTGTTTTGACATTTGAACTACTTGAACTCAAATTTGGCCTTGGTTTAATTTGATTATTGTTATCTTCTGTGAATTTTGTTACTGTTATTATCTTCTTGTGGGTTATTATTGAAAATTGATTAGAATTAGGGTTTCGTGGAATAGGTTGATACTTCTTAGATATGGCTATTGGGATTGAAAATAGATTTTATATATTTTTTGTATATCAAATTAATTGTGTAATTAGTTTATTTATTTGAATTTTTTAACTTTTTTTAATATTTTTTGAAATTTTATTTGATTTTTTAATAAATTTCCCTAGATTTTGCCAAAAAAAAAACTCAAGAAATATTGAGAAAGTTGAAAATCGCCCAAGAAATTCACAACTGAGAAATTGCCGTTTTAAACTTTTGTCACTATGCTGAGAAGTAGCATTTTTCTTTGTTTGAAAACCTTTAACAGCACAATATTTAGTAATGGCTGCTTCTTTTACCCTCAAGGCTAACCATTTTTAAAGCTTAACTCTCAAATTAAAGAAAGATATACATAAAGGGCTGCTGGTGTTAAACGAGGCATACACTTGCTCAATCGAAGTCTAACTGATGATTTTTTGGAAAATATAGGAAACAACTTTTCAAGTTGGTGCCCCAATGCAGTTTGACTTAGTGGGATGGGGGCTTAGGCCGCTAGGCAGGCAGTCTAGGTTCAAATCTCATGGGTGTTACCCCTTGCACAAGCCAAAGCTAGGTGACTCCTTGAGGGCAAGGGGTAAGCCCATAAAATTTTACGCTGTCAGGACAGTGATCATAAGTATTGCAGGCAGAGCCAGCGCGGTTAGGTCTCTGATCCTGGGGTTGGTTTTTCTGTATAAATATAATAAAGAACTTGCAAGTTGGTGGTCTTCTTGGGGTGCCAGTTTTCAGTTTACTTTAGGTTCAAAGGGTTCATGGTGAGCTTGTCTTGCGCAGAACCAACACTGCAAGCTGTGGGGGTTCCCCATTAAGCCCACTAGTGTTACTGTGCCTGCGCGGTCGGTGCAGGCCATTGTGTTTGATTCTTTGAACCAACACTTTAATAATAAGTGCAGAGACAGTTTTTTCTTGGTCTGTGTGAATCCACCCTAACATTAGAAACATTGCACCCTCTGACATGAACATGAGCTGCATTGTTCTGGCATTCATCCACCGTCGATCTTGAAAATGCTACGGTGTAGATTTCATATTGCATGTGAATGTGGTGTGGACCTCACCATTCGGTCTTCGAGGTATATCATCAGGATCATGAGCTCATGCAAGTTGCATAAAGTGCATAAAAACTGGTTCATGTAATCACACCCATCCTTTTCCTTTGAGTTAGTGTTTTCAATTGGAGGTTATGAGACTCATTTTTTATGGCATTCCAAAAGATTTTGTACATCTAATATCACACAAGCATGCAACGATCTCTAATCCTCAGCAGGTTGGTTTGGCTTTCTCTCTGGATGCCACTTTCCTTAGCCGTACGTTCGGGTTTTTTTTGTTGAAGAAGGATCTTTAGCTTATGATGTATATGATCAGAACCCTATATATATATATATATATATATATATATATATATATATATATATATATATATATATATATATATATATATATATATATAAGGGTGTCCTACAAATGTCTCAGAAATGATGCTATGAGAGACCTTAAAGAAATTGCTTTGAATCAACGGGGGCTCCGGTTGTCTAGTAGGAGCAGCTAGTGCACGTCACATTGCATTGGGACATTGCAGGTTCAAAACCTAATGGTATAGTTGTATAACTGGTAGGGTCTGCATAACCCCAGTTTGCCTTTAAAAAAAAAGGGGCTCCAGTTGTTTGGTAGGAGCAGTTAGTGCACGTCACCTTATCTTGGGTCTTTGCAGGTTCAAAACCTAATGATACCTTATATAACTGGTGGGGGTATGCCTAACCCAGCTTGCCTATCCAAATAAAAAAAAAAGAAATTGCTTTGAAGGGAGGACTATGAGGGGTTTTTATTTATGGCATGAGACACGTTGTGTACACATAACAATGATAAATGAACTAATAGGTCAGCCACAAGGGTTTCAGCCACAAGGGTTCCATGTTGGTGTTCTTCAAAACAAAACTGGAATATAAAAGCAAGAATACATACGGGTAGATGCCATGAATAAAACTTGTGTGCATCGGTGCTTGGCATTGTCCTCAGCCGATCGACGCCCATGATAAGCTCAAGTCGTCATGTTGATGGTAACCCCCTTGATTGTTCTCATCAAGCAACCAAGCCTCTTATTATAGACTTCTGAGAGAGACCTGTAGTGGAAGGTTACCATTATCAGTGGTTACCCTGATGGGCAGTTGTAATAATTGCCCTGTAACTCCCATGAGTCATGCCATTTCATGATATACTCATGTCAAACCGGGTCACATCAGGTTGGATCTAATCTATATTTCAACATTCTCCCACTTGACCCATTGACATAAAAAAAAATTTCATCAAAGTTTTACCGTTATCTTAATTTAATTTTTATGTGGGTTCACATGCTATCATGTATCAAAAAAATGAATTATATGAGTCATGAAGATGAATACCTCTTTATGACATGCATATTTTCATGCAATACAATATAATTCATTTTCAGTGTTTTAGCTTGTTAAAATTACAATTATGAACAGGTTGGTCTCTGACCCATTTTTTTTATCCTTTAATATTGTTATTCTATTATTCTTTCTAACCAAATAAGAGATTCTTTATACATAATCAACAATACACAAAGTTATATAGAATTAATTTAGCTTCACAAATGTGATCACATATAACCATAATATATTGTCATATATTAGAAAGAATCAAACAGACTCATCCCCTTTACATGTTAAGAATATAATCCTGGTGCTAGTCTTTTAGTAAGGAGAACCGCAGTCATTTTCTTCGTATCGATTGTATTAATATATACTAGATGATTCTCTGTCATTTCTTTAACAATAAAGTACTTTAACTCCATGTGTCGACACAAGGTTGTTCTCTTGTTGTTATTCAAGAAGGACACAACAGCTTCATTATCACATACGATCTTTAGCATCCTCTCAATAGAGTCCATTATACCAAGATCCATAATAAAGCTTTTAATCCATATGGTCTGAGATAAAATCTCGTATAAAATCAATAATTTCTAGACCAATGACTTTCATAAATTCTTTCACTGTCCTACAGTGAGAGATGACACCTCGAATATTCTTAGCTACTCGCGATTACAAAAGCAGCCGACTAAGATTATTTGAGCACTCTCACTTCTCATAGACATCTTTCACTTCTCATAGATAGCCTTCAGAAAGGTTGTTCTTGTAACGTCCCGGATTTTCAAAACAAAGCTAAGTTATAATTTTCATGATTTTTTTTTCTTTGCAGCGGAACTTAGAAAAGTTTTTAGCAGCGGAATCAGACGATAATGAGTCGTCAATTTTAGAAAGCTTCGGACACATTACACGTATGTGGCCAAGCAACTAATTGACCACCAAAGTGTTCCATTTTATCGAAAACTACATGTTTTTTATAATATCAATGCTTAAAAAAATAGTATAGGTTCAATAAAAGGAAGTAGTACAACTCTGTCTAGAAAAACCCTCGAACTCGATGCCGCCTTGTTCCGCATATCGTAACGCAGGTTCAACACCTGAAATCATCATTAAACGGGGTCAGAACCACTGATGGTCTGGTAAGCAAGCAATCATGCATCCATTCAACTCAAGTAAATGCGTTGACCACACAGGGTCACAATTCGCAATAACGACGCTCAAGTCTTCATGACTTAGCGTATATCACAAGAGCCTCCTTTGGGCTATGAGTTGAACACCTCGCTCAAGTCTCAATGACTTAGCGCAAGCTTCTTCAGGGTTGTGATTTGAATCTCTCGCTCAAGTCTCCATGACTTAGTGTTGACCTCTTTCGGGTCTCGAAGGGATGCCTAGCTCAAGTCTTTATACTTGGCACATCCATATCCCACGAGTCTAAGAACAGCTCCTCGAGCTTCGCTTAGTCGTGCGCATACAACATGGGTCTTTTCCTAGTCGGTCCAGTCGTATACTGCTCATGACACATTCACAAAGGTTATGCAAGACTGACTCAACAACGTTCATCCACTCATACATTCAAGCATCGTTGAACCTAAGCTAATGCTTTGTTTTGATAATTAACCCCTTCCCCTGGGCTTAAGGGAGGTATATCTCAGCATCAACGCGACGATCTGGGGGTTGATTATTCTATGTATTTTTAGATACCACAGAGGTTTGTTGACCCCATCCCCCTAGTAGGACGGTACAATCGTATCAGAAGAAGTCCCTACTAGGTATTCAGATACATCCTGCTACTGCAGTAGTTGGGTTCAATCCTTAGATATTTAAAGATAACCACGACTTCCATACCTATGAGTGACGGAGGCCATCATGAACTCTATCAGATTCGAGGGTAATATATGTCACTCAAGGCTGCACCATCATCGTCTTCCTCAGTGAGAAAATTCTGAAGGGGTCTGCCAGTCTAACAAGCTACTTAATACATGCCTATAGGGCAGCCGTTGAGAAGATGTATCTGACCCCATTCAGTGTGCCCCTAACACGGTCATCAACCACGGGGTCTTTTCATTTTATTCATATGCATGTTTAACTCTACTCTCGACACTACAGCCATCACGAGCACCTCAGCTCTTTCGGGTGGACAACGTACTCTGGCTCTGCGGCCCTTACGAGTCTAGTTGTATATTAGTCTCTTAATGAGCATACATATGACATAATCGTAATGGATTGGTTGCTCGGCGTATATCATCGCAATGAGCACTTAGCCTTGTCAAGGCACAACGGCCCTTACGAGTATGGTGCCCTTACAGACAACAGAGAGACGAGACATTCTGGCATCATTCCAACAACAGGGCATCTTCGTGCCATTCAACTAGTTCCGGCAACTCTTCTGCAAACCATTTCGTGAGCATTTTCCCTGCTTCAACGGTAGGAGTGCGACAAACCTTTCTACGTTGTATAAAGTACTGAGGGCATATGAACAACATCTCCTCTGTATGATGAAGTAACATGCTCTACTTTTTCTGAGCTTGGTTGAACTTCTTCAAAATATTCTGCAGCACTCCCTCTCTTTAACTGAGAAAGCATGTGTTACCCTTAAGCTGGGAGAGCATCTTTTTAGAATTTCTGACAGCACTTTTCCTCTTTGACGGGAAAATTGCTACGCTTTAACTCGGGAATAGATATACACCATTGTGCATACTTTGCATCCATCAAGGTTGATTGGAACCTTGGGTCATAGCCAGGCGATACGCAAATGACTTAGTCTTTACAAAAAAACAGTTTTGCGTAAAAGCGAAGCCTTTTCAATAGGGGCTTCATTCGTCAAGCACAATCTTGATCGAGGAGCAGTAGTAGAATCACATTGACGATTTGGAGTTGATCTCTATTTAGACGCTCACTTACGCGTCATATATTTAGTATAAGCAAAAGCTTGTGCTTTATATGGCAGCGGCGTAAAAGAATGTATATACTTATTGTTCGGGGTGTGTAACCGAACAAAATATTCTTCATATATGTTTGCAGAAAGTAGAAAAGCCTTGGCATCATTTAACGCAATGGTAAGACAAAATGCATAATTTAAAAGCATAATCGGAAATTACAGAAAGTAGGGAGCCTTGGCATCATACGACGCGACGGTGAATGATAAATTATATTTAAGCAGAAGCCTTGGCGATATAAGATGCGACGGCAATCTCAAGACAATATATGCGAGAATCGATATCCAACGATAGTTATAAGGTGAGTGCGTGAACACCAAAGTGTCCTAGAGGACTCAACTAAGAACTAGAGCGAGATACTATTTTTAAGAACACATATATTGTGCATTCAAACATATATATCCAATGATAGTTATGAGGCGAGCGCGTGAACATCGAAGTGTCCTAGAGGGCTCAACCAAGAACTAGGGTGAGATACTACTTCAAAAAGAATATGCTATATACAAACAAACAAATACTTGAGAGAGATGGATCAACGAAGCAAACTTACTTCAAATCACGGAAGAAACGACTTCGAAACGCTTTGACTGTTTCGAACGGGATTTGAGCCTTCCTTCGAGAGATCATACTAGGTCAGATGAGGTAGACCTAGTTGAGAAAGAGGAAGAGCAGGTCAAGCTACTCAAGCCAAGTGGTTTAAACCAAACTGGGTTCGGTCCAAGTCAACTGGGTTCAACAGATTCGAACTTAGCCCAAGCTGGCTGGGTCTGGGTTTAGAAAATCAAACCAGGGTTTGAGACCAAAAAGGACTTAGACTTTGACTTCAAACCCAACTAGGTTCAAGTCAAGTCAACTGAGTTTGGACCAAGTCAGGTGAGCTAGGACCAGATCAGGCAGGCTCAAACCAGATCAGGCAGGCTTAGACCCACTCAGGCAGGCTAGGCTAGGTAGGGGAGGTTTAGGAGAGAGAAAGAGAAGGCAAAAGGGGGGGGCAATTTTTTTAAAGGGGGGGCACCTCCTTTTATAGGCAAGGTTGCTTAGCCCCTAAGCAACCTCCTCTTTCTGGATTTTTCTAGAAAAACCTAGAAAAATCTAGAGGCTTATTTCCCCTTCTTACCCTTTCTTTCTGAAGAATTCCAAGAGGTTCTTTTTGGTGTGGGGCTCACATGAAAATTTCATGAGATATTTTGTGGGTCCCACCAGATATTTTTGAGGAATATTTTTGTGGGTCTTACCAACATTTATGTGGGTCCCACAAAAATTTTGGGTTTTCGGCAATTTTTTTCTGAAAAATTCTGAGAACGCCATTCTCTTCGTATTAACGTAACTAAAAAAGTTGGCTTGTACAAATCTCTTAATTTTATTCAGGAAGGAAGTTATGACTCCCTAACGGTTTGAGCATATATTCGCGAAGATACGAATACCTTAAAGATAACTGGCTTGCAGGAATAAGACGATTCGCATTTTGAGTATAAATGTTATTTTCACCAGAAAATGCCTCATGAATTTTATTCAGAAGTTGTTTGAAAAATTATGGGTCTTATAGTTCTATTCTTCGTATAAGTATAAAATTAATCTCTCTATATGAGATTCATATTGAAAAGGTAAATATGAGACCATTTATTATTCAACTTTCTGATACAGGCATAATTGGGTCATTATCGTTACACTTTAATGAAAACGATAATAGTGATAGTTGTTTTGTCTCCTCAATTAACAAGAAATTGAATTCAATTGATGAAACTAGCAGATCATGTAACCAGAAGCAATTCAGTATTGTATCTTTGGGCAAGGTTGTTAAATGCGATGAGGCGAAGCGAGGCGTTGAGCCTGCGATGAAGCGAAGCGAGGCGTTGAGCCTGCGCTTCGCCTCTGAGGCGTACGCCTCAGGTACTGAGGCGTACGCCTCTCACAACTGGTATGGAAGTGAAGCAGTGGGAGGGGAGGCAGAGAGCGGCGGAGGAGCAGTTGGCCGGCAAGTGGCGGTGGATCCACCGGCACTTGGGGTTAGCACAGCCGACTAATCGGGCGGAGGAGGAAGACTTGGGGATGAAGGAGGGGGTTCTGGAAGTTGATGAGGGCCAGTTTGCGCATCACAACACGCCTCAGTACCTTGAGCGTGCACCTCGCCTCTGAGGCGTACGCTTCAGGTACTGAGGCGTACACCTCTCACAACACTGTCTTTGGGTATGAACATGTTTCATGGGCTGATATACACATCTATTATTATACCCTGTGTGAATTTGGAACACAATGACCTACCTTTGGGTATAATCATTGCTTCATAAAGTCACGCAGAATCATAATATTGATTCTTCATAACTCAAATCACTTTGGTGATTGTCTCAGTAAGTTAATCGAGATCTTTTACAGCAAATATATTTGTATCATGGAGCATGCCCATACACACATGGCAATGCATGCATATTCATGACGAAATATGTATTATATCATTAAAAATATAAATTCACGCTTTAACTCATATGCATAAATAAATTTTGATAAAAATACATCATATATTGCATGAATTTAGTCATAATCCATGCTTAAATATCATGCATAACTTAAATAACATCAAATGCGTGTAAAAAGTCATGCTTTTATGATAATAAATACTTATAACGCATGACAAAATAACAAAAATATGCTCTTTTGGGTAAAACTTAGGGTTCTTATGCTGGAACCGGTCTAAAATAGCCCCAAACTGGTCGACTAAGGGTCTAACTCGGTTCTGAAACTATCAAACCGGTTTGAAAATCCCTAATGGGAGAAGAAGAAGAAGAGAAAGGAAGAGAGAGAGAGAGAGGATATGGGGGTATACATTGCCCCACCCCCTCTGCCTCGACCTTTTTCTAATGTGGGAACATTGTTTTCGGGGCAACATCAAAACATTGTTCCTGGTTGCAGCGACATCCAACATTTTTTTAATGTGGCATCTGGTGCGACGCAGAATCAAATGCTCCCTAAAAGAATACTAAGGTTGCCATTGTTGGCACCATAGGGTTTAAGTGTACACGACCACATTATTTTATCATGTTTGTGATCAAACTTATTTTAATTAACAACTAAGTAAACACCAAAGATAAGAGAAAAGGTGTAACACCGAACACTCAAACGTGGAACATAAAAGGTCTGACACATGTGTTGTTGATCGTACGCAATTAACAATGCACACAACAAAAATGTCAAAAAAGGGTCTTTAGCTGCAATCGTGAGTCGTGACCACCACTAAAGATCCTCAAGGCTTTAGCAGCGGTCAATATTCATCGATAAATCTTACAAAATAACAATGACATTGGGTTTATCCTAGACCAAGCCTTCAGAAGGGAGAATGTGTTGTGCGGAGCTCTACGAAGTGGAAAATACATCGAGTGTAGTAACGTGTAATATATGTTGGCTTGATTGATGACATGCAATGGTAGCATGGCATGCGATAGGCAACGGTATTGTCGTTTGTGAGACAGTGTGTAGTAGCACAGACGTAGAGCGTTGTTTGGTTAAGCAGTGCTAGCGGATTAAAGGATGTTGTCTTTGGGGATTTGGCTAAGGACCTTTCAACTTGGATGAGTTTTCAACGCTTAGCGTTTGGATGCATGGGGTTACGTGTGGGTTAGGACTAATTCCTCCAGGGGCCACCTTAGGTGATTCCAATTGAGTGTGGTGACTTGGGGCTAGGCGAGTTAATGTATAGAGGCCGACTAACGAGTCTAGGTGGTGCTCTTAATTATGACATGCAATCATCAATTAGTCTTCGGATAGGAGGTCGAAAGGCCTTGTCCCTTTGGTAGCGATGTTATACTGGGGCATGTTCATGAAATCGCGATATGCTCTATGGCACGCAAGGCTAAGGCATATGTGTGCTTGCTAGTCGATATGGAATGGCTATGCACGTAAGTGGCATAAATCAGGTAGAATACACATTTGAAGATGAGCTTGATCAGCTTCCGCTAGGCAGCTTTGTACGAGGCGGTGCCAAGGGCCAATGAAATTATTCAACACATGAAAAAGTTTTGGTGCACGGCCTTTGGCCGTTATGCTGGCCAGACTGGATTCGGTTGGATAGATTTGCACCTTCGAGATGAGAGACTCAATTGAACTTCTATGTGCTCTCTCAAGATTGTGAGTTAGCAGAGTGCCCATCTTGAGTAGAATGCTCATTGTTTTGGTCTCTTGAGTTTGACTGTTTCTTTATGGATTGTGTGTATGAAAAAAGTTATTGTTTACGGCTTGTTGGTTTGGTTCCTACGAGAACGTGTTTGCGTATTGACTCCATATGTGAGTTATATCGTTGGGTTATGAGTTGCCCCTTATGTAGACAAGTAACCAAGAAGACGCTTTTAAGGACCACTTTGAGGTAATATGCAAGTAGGTGTCCTTCACTTGAGGACTAATTTGGACTATTGGAAAATTGCAAGTTGGTGCTTTAAAGAAGTTGATATCCCTGTGGCACGCATTGGTGGTCGCTCTTCTCTGCAAGGACCACGAACGACTTGGACTTTTCCTTGTTGGGGTCGGAAGGCGCCCCAGCCATGAGCATGAAGATGACAAGTTTGCGTGCGAGCGAGGATGACCCGCTTATGTATGAGACTACATTGAAGTTCTACGAGCGAAGAATGTTCGATATTGATGGAGTGAATGATTGTTATCTAAGTGATTTAAGGCGCATTGAGGAATGAGACTTAGCGTGCTAAAGGTTACAACGATGACTGATAAAAATCAGAACAAGTTGAGTAGGGCAAAGAAAAGAAGACCAAAGATAAGTGCAAATCAAAACTAACATATTAGTAAATGTTATGTTCTTATTTGCACCGACATTATAGAGGACGATAATGGCTTGGGTGGGAAGAATGTCCCAGATCGAGCCTTCAGAATGGGGCATGTGTAGTGTAGAGTTCTACCGAGTAAAAATGCATCGAGTGTAGAAACGTGGAGTATGTGTTGGCTTGATCGGTGATGTGCGATGGTAAAATGACATACGATACACAATAATATTGTAGTTAGTGTGATGGTGTGTGACGGCACAGACATGAAGCATTGTTTGGTTAAGTAGTGCTAGCAGATCAAAGCATGTTGCCTTTGAGGATTTGGTTAAGGACCTCTCGACTTTAATGAGTTTCTCAGGCATAGCGTTTGAATACAATGGGGTATGTGTGGGTTAGAGATAATTTCTCCAGAGATTACCTTAGGTGGTTCCAACCGAGTATGGTGATTCGGGGCTAGGTGAGTAAATGCCTAGGGGCTGGCGAATGAGTATGGGTGATTTTCTTCACTATAACATGCAATCATCAACTGGTCTTCAGACTGGGGCCGAAAGACCTTCTCCCTTTGGTAGTGAGGTTATGCTGGGGTGTGCTTAAGACCATAATTTTTTTCAGAATTCATGGGTTCACCCTTTTGAAGAACCAGCTTTATTTTAATAACAGGTCGAACTAAATTACACAAGACAACATGCAGTTTTCAAAAAACACATCAAGAAGTTTATGATATTCATAAAGAAACACACCCAACGATTTTGAGTCATTAAAAACATGTCATTTTCATGCATATACACATTTAAGCATGTTGTAAACATCACATCTAATATATAACATGAATTTAAACCTAAATCTAAATAATTTTTCACCGAGGTTGAATCACTCCTACGAATTAAAACAAACATTATGAAAGTGAAATAAGGTTTGAAATATTAATATGATCTAAATTGAATCATAGAAACATGATTCCTTACTTGATCAACCTATATTAAATTCTAAACATGCTGAACAATGAAAAATCTCATACCTTGATGTGAATATGAATGAATAAAATATCGCACATGCAAACCAAAATGTGACAAATCTCACCTGAAACACTATTAAAACATGAAAGAGGTGGAAAATCTCTTCCCTAAAGCAAGTGTGTGTTGTCCAAGGCCAAGGTGCATATCTTGTATCAGACCCAATACCCAAAATGAATAAAAACATAAGTATGATTGGATCCTACGACCGATCACCGAAAAGACTACGGGAAAGAAATCATTACCGAAGGTTGGCCTGTCTTCTTCTCTCTAGCTCTTTTCCTCTATCCCAATGTGTTCCTCTCTCTCTTCTCTCTCTCACAATGTTTTCCTCAAAAAAATGTGAATGGGGCCTAAGGAGGCTCAACCTATTGGAACTCAATCTCTCTCTAAAGGGTTTCTGAGTTGGACTCTTCTCCTCTCAAGAAAATTCCTTAACCTCCATCTTAGGTGGCGCCCCTCTCTTCTAGAGAGATCCCCTAGGGGGACACCCCCTCTCTCTCTAGAAGACTCTATAAGGAAGGCAGACTAGACAAACCTAATCCTAATTAGGTTTTTAATGATTTTTTTTAAATCAAATTCTTAATTATTATGGATAATAAACTCCTACATGAACTATGGGTTCTATCTAAAGGGTCCATGATTCAATATAAGATTCATTATTATGATCCAACATGATATACTAAACTATAGGGTGCTTCTGGAGTTAGGGATGCACATGAACTGAGCTTGGCATGTTCAAGCTCAGCTCGCCCTTGTAAAATGATGCACAGGCTCGGCTCGAGCTCAGCCTGAGCCTGAACCACTGGTGTTCAGGCTCAACTCGTGTCGAGCCCGGGCCAAGCTCATTTTGGTTTGAGTCAAGATATGCTCATTCAGGCACTAGTGATTCATGAACCAGTGTACAAGCTCATCTTGGATCATGCTTTTTTTTATGAAAAAAATATGTTTTTTTAGCCCAAAAAAATTTATTACCTTCATAACCATTGATTTTGGATCACCAGAAAAACATGTATACAGGTCATATTTCATAGATCCAAAAGCCCTATAGATCACATCTACAGTGTTAGATGTGAGAAAAAATACATAAAACTGTGATTTTTGAAAGAGTCTAACCAAACCTAACGAAAAGGGGGCCTAAGGATGCATTACTCTCTCTCTCTCTCTCTCTCTCTCTCTCTCTCTCTCTCTCTCTCTCTCTCTATATATATATATATATATATATATATATATATATATATATATATATATATATATATATATATATATATATATTGCCTACACTTGGAACATGATAGGTGCATCTCAACCCAATTTTTTGGATTCTAAGTTACACTCAACCCCGTGTGTGCGTGTGCTATTGAAGGCACAAAACTATTGAGTACAAATCACTTTTTTCATATATTTTATATCTTTTTGTAGATCAGACCTTATGAATGTGATCTACAAGATTTTCGTAGTTGAAGACAAGTTATGAATCATGTGATTTTAACATGTAAGTAGGTTTCTTAAAAGCTTCAAAAATCAACGGCCCATAATGCACTAGGTTTCTTAAAAGCTTCAAAAATCAACTGCCCATAATACACTAAAGTTTGAGGTCTCAAAAATCATATGTTTATATCAAAATAACAGTCTAAGGTTTGGCCCTTAGCAAACAAAAAATGTTGAACACATATATGTGGTTAGATTGAGTCGATAAAGCTTGAACCTATGATTTTTAGCTCAATAGTTTCAAGACTTCAATGACACTAAATATTAACCCATATATATATATATATATATATATATATATATATATATATATATATATATATATATATATATATATATATATATGGCCCCTCTGCATAAATTTTCTAGTTTCTCCCTTGGCGATGGACTAGTGAGAAGGTAATGGTGGTGGCCCAACAAAAGGATTATGGTAGTAACTGTGGTAGTGGCGGTGGTGATCGATCAATATAGCTTCTAAGATTAATGGTGAAGCATTCATCCAGTCATTGTGGGTCTCCTCCCCTAATTTTAGGGCCACAATGACTAATGATATAACAAATCAATTACCACGATCCATGTTTAAGTAACTCCAACCTACAGTTTAAAGATCTGATAATACATGTTAAGTCAAAATAAATCTACCATCAAATTTGCACTTACGCATGGGAGGAGCAGAAGACCCAAGTATGTAGAGATCCATTCAGATTCTATTCATAGTTTAGATTTTTTTTTCTTTGGTGTTTGAATAATTCTATAATAGATATTGAATTCATGTATTTAATCCAAATCCACATTTTATTAGATTAGGATAAGTTTGTCTTTTAAGAGAGTTATTTGGTTAGGTAGTTTGCTTGAATTAGAATTAGGTAAAATATCATCTATTTATAGATGATGGTGCTATGTAGACGGACAGTTGATGATTTGAATGTTTATTATTATTATTTTATTGAATTTTTTATAATTTAATTATTTTCTTACTTACTTTTGATTTTGGCACGTAGGAATAGGGTAACTTAAGGTGTCTTGGTGAATCAAGGATTCAATTTGCATCAAAGTGCTATCCGATCAAGATCTTGATCTTATGACGATGTGAGAAAGCAGTCAAGAGGAGAACGTGACAAAAAACATGGTCAAAGCGCAGGACACAATGATGGATTTGCCAATAGAACTGATGTGTTTGAAAGCAACCATGGTGGAGATCATCAAAAGACTCTTGGAGCAGGAGTTAGGAGATTGCAAAGAGTTTTACCAATACAGTCAGAAAAAGTCAAAAAATCCAGTGACAGTGTGAATGTGGTTGAACAAGCCACTTCACACATGACGTAATTTAAGATGTTACATATTTAAAAGAAAAAAAAGGTTGGACAAAGTATAGAAAAAAATTCCATCCAACCTAATAAATAAAGTGATCCTTTAGGGCTTGTTTGGTGGGCCGTCTACGTCTACTGTGTGATTTGGGATGGTGCGACCACAAATCAAGTGGTCACCACCAAATGTTGGACGCAGTTGACCCGGTTACTGCAAGAACAGGAACCAAGGGAACAAACTTTAAAAAAAAAATAAGGCGGAGGGGGGTCTAACCCCGACCCTCTCATTCCGCCCCCTTTTCTCTCCCTCGTCGTCTTCGTTCTTTTTTTTCTTCTTCTTATGACTTTTTTTGTTTGATTTTTTTTTATTATGTTAGATCTTCTAAATAATTAAGGTTTTTTCATTGATTAGGGTTTTTATTCTTTGATTTTCATTTATTAAGGGTTTTTTCTTTGATTTTCATTGATTAGAGATTTTTTCTTTAACTTTCATTGATTAGGGCTTTGAATCAAATGTTTTTAATTAGAGCTTTTGTTATTTAATTTTACTAGGGTTTTCCTTTATTTTGATTAGGGTTTTGAATCAAATATCTTTAATCATGGTTTTAGATATTTAATTTGTTTAGGACTTATTTTCTTTAAATTTTTTATTAAGGTTTTAAATCAATTTTTTTATTAGGTCTTCTTATACTTAATTTGATTAATACTTTTTTGCATTTGATTAAGATTGTTTTTCTTTGTTCATCTTTCATTAGGGTTTGAATTACGGTTTTTTATATTTAATTGTATAGTTTATTTATAGTTTCTTTGATTTTATGGTTTTGGTTTATTTATGATTTATTTTCTTGTATTTTAGGGTTTTTTGATTGATTTATGGTCTTTGCTTTTCATTGATTAGGGTGTTTTTTTTATTTTCATTGATTAGGATTTTTTCTTTACTTTTCATTGATTAGGGTTTTTTTCTTTTGATTTTTATTAATTAAGGCTTTGAATCAAATATCTATAATTAGGGTTTTAAATATTTAATTTGATTAGGATTTGTTTCATTGATTTTCTTTGATTAGAGTTTTGAAATAAAATTCTATATTTAATTTTATTAGGGTTTGAATTAAGGTTTTTTATATTTAATTTTATGGTTTATTTGATTTTAAGGTTTATTTTTCTTGTAGTTTAGGGTTTTGGGGTTTATTTATGATTTTTTCTTTCATTTTAGGGTTTTATGATTTATTTATGGTTTTTACATTTATATATAAAAATATGAATTCTTATGTTTCTTAAATTACTCAAAATTTAAATATTTTTTTGTACTTAGATTTAATTTGAGATCCATATTTGGAGCTAAAATCTATGATTTTTGATAAATTTTCATAATTAGATCCAATATATATGGCATCCATTAAAGTATTTATATATCAAAAAATATGAATTATTTTTTTCAAATTACCTAAATTTTAAACATTTTTGAATTTTAGATCCAATCAGAGATCTATATGTGAAGTTAAAATCAACAATAAACATGTTTAAATACTCATGTAGTTGGGATCGAGTCGTAATGATCGAAGTAATCCGACCTATTATCTATGTGTGTAAGTTGTTAGCACAGCATAAAACAAACAAACATTGAAGATAAGGAACACCCACCAAACAAGTTAATCTTCTGTGAGGACAACTACAACTACTGCTACATGTTTTATTGTCGAACAGCAGCGACAGGATAACAAGGACAATGAGGGCAGAGAGTGTCCTACTCTGTGCTGAACAGATGGATGAAGGCATCGATCGAATCATAGGAGGTGGCAGGGAAGCCCTTGGAGAATATGGCCTTGACCTGCGCTGCCCGCTCCCTGACCCCAGCGTCGCCCATCAGCTTCCCAACCCCTTTTACCACGTCCTCCTTGCTCACGTCCCGCCCGCGGGCTGACCGGACCGCGAAGCCCACCCTCAGGTGGTTCACCACAAGGATGGCGGTCTGGTGCTGGTCCCCGCGGATGGGCCACGCCAGTATCGGCACCCCGTGGACGAGCGACTCCAGCGTCGAGTTCCAGCCGCAGTGTGAGACGATGCCGCCGGTCGATCGGTGGCTCAGGATCAGAAGCTGCGGAGCCCAGCCGCGTATCACCAGCCCCCTCCCTTCCACCCGCTTCTCGAACCCCTCCGGCACCAAGCCGAGCCAAGGATCACCACCCGTCGTCGGCGGGCCCCTTCTCCCGTTGGCTTGGATCACCCAGACGAACGGATGCCCAGACTCCTCCAGGCCGGCCGCCAGCTCGGCGAGCTCCGATGTACTGGGGCTAACCTCGCTCCCGAAGGACACGAAGACGACCGAACCGGGAGGCTTGGAGTCGAGCCACGCCTCCACCTCCTCCTCGGTGACCCTCGTGCTCTTCTTGGCTCGGACCGCCCCGTCTCGGAGCGGCGCGCCGGCCGATTCCCAAAGCTGGGACGGCAGGAGCGGGCCCACGCCGAAGGCCTTCTTCTTGGCCTCCCTGGCGATGCAGTCGATGAACGGGCGCTCCAGCTCGTCGCACGTGTTGAACAAGAACGCCGTCGCCCCCTCTACCTCCGGCACCCACGGCGGAAACCGGCGACCGCTCGGCGAGAAGGGCGGAGGAATTCCGCCCGGTCCGATCATCGGCGATGGCATCTGGCCTGCCGGAGGCTTGAAGATCAGATCGGCGTACGTCAGACGGAGGGTTTCAGGCAGGCCGTGGACGGAGACAGGGTCGTCGGGGTTCATGTCTTCGAGCGGCAAGTGGTAGCCGACGTACTCCAAGACGCAGGCGCAGGTGCCGTTGGTGAAGAAAGCGGCGGAGGGGACGGAGTACCGCAGGCAGACCTCGACGGCCCAGCCGACTAGGGCGTCGACGATGACGCAGACGGGCGGAGCGGCGCCTTGGGCGGTTCGCTTGGCGAGGAGCTCGGCGAAGGGCTCCGCCATGAGGCGGGAGCGGAGGAACATGTGCTGGCCCTGTGGGGCGTGGGGCAGCGAGAGCTCGGCGATGCGGACGAGCGGGTGGTCGCAGGCGGCGGAGATGTAAGCTGAGAGCTCCGACGGGACGACGACAGTGACCGTGACTCCGCGGGAGGCGAGCTGAAGGGAGAGTTGCGTGCACGGGAAGAGGTGGCCTTGGCCGTGGAAAGGGATCACCATCATCTCCATGCCTCTGTCCATCTCCCTCTCTTCTCCTTTCCCAGCAGTGAAACGAACTAATGACTGATGACGAGGGGAAGAAGGGGGGACAGCGTGCTCATGAAGCTAAGAGAGAGAGAGTGGTTGAAGGTTAGTTGGTCTGACAGGCACCGATGACGTTGACGATGAGATACGGCCCGCAGGCCGTTGACCGAAAGCTACGATCTTCTACAAGAAGCCTCCCTGTTTTTCATATTGGTTTTCTGAAAATCTCGTGATAAAATCGGGATTTCTTTTCGATATTTTTTACCACCAACCATTCATAGACGGTCACTGTTCAACTTAAAAATATAAGCTTTTCAACATCGAAGCAATTAGGGAAACGTTTTGATTTGATCTTTTGTTTGTTATAGAACAAACAAATTCCTCACAAACTGCACCAACTTTAAGGGTGCGTTTGCTTGTAACGGAATGGGAAACAAATTCCGTGGATTCTTCTGCCGCTAAAACAGAAACAGACCTCTCTCACCGGAACGCTTTTCATGAAAAAGGGGTCCAGCATGCATTTTGGCATGCTCGACGATGCAAATCGGTGGTCTCATGTTTGTTTTGACATTTTGACAGATGCATTTTCGTGAAAAAGAATAGTTTTCCGTGACAAGCAAACACCACTAATAGCCTAAAAATAAAAGAAGATTACGGCCGAGGAGTGAAGATCAAGAACCCCGCACACGAAAGCCAAGACCACATAAAATTGAGCTGTCAATCGTATATATCACGAGTTTACTTCCTTAATGACAAATATCGAAGAAATCATTAAGGGAAATATACATCTTACAAGTACTAGAGCGTCAAGACTTGTTTTTCAAACTTGATTTTTGTTCGAAATACAATCAAATTGTATAACTGGTCACCATTTCTCCCCAGTACTGTCAACTTAAATCAAGGAGAGATCTCGATGACTAAGGAAAGCTGGCTAGAGCAAGAACTCGATAATTAAGGAAAGAAAAGTCAAAATCAAGGAAGTGCTTACTGAATTAGCAAGGAAAGTATTCATGGTAAGTTAGCAAGATAAAAATCTTAGATAGGAAACTTATCAAGAAGATGATCACTTGGATAAGGCGAATGCATAATCAAATCGGAAGGCATCCAAATCACCCAAAGTCTACATTTGAGAGCTGCGTGCGCAACGTTTTGTAATAGATTATTTTATTTACTTTTGGTTGTTTCTAAATCCCGCAAAATATGGGAATGTCTTCAGTGCTTGTAAATATATATATAACCTTGTACCATTTTCTAATGTGGTAATACATTCAAAGCCCATCCTCTTCACATGGCATCAAGGGGAGATCTCCATAACTAAAAAAAGCTGACTGGAACAGGATCTCAATAATCAAAAAAAGGGAAGAAGTTAATTGGTTCGAAATAAGTATAAAAAATAAAGTACCAATATGAGTTATAAGACATGTTTAGTTGCAAAAAAGTACACTCAACAAGAGGGATTAAACTACCATAACACCTTTGCTCTTCACTCCTTGCCCTTATTAACCATTACATCAACTTAACATTAACAATGCATTTTTATATGAAGATTTGGACGAGAAAATCTACATGAAGATTCTTTCAGGATATTCGATAAAGGAGGAACATGACATTTGTTGTCTCAATAAGTCCATTTATGAGCCCAAACAAACCTCCAGACAATGGTTTGCAAATTTTTCTCAAACTCTTAAGCAAGATTCAAACAATCACTCGTAAATTACTCTCTATTCTCCATGATAAATGGAGACAAGCACACATTTGTTCTAGTCTACATTGATGATATCACTGTCATAGGTAATGATGATATGACAGTCAAAAAGCAGAAAAGGTTTCTTGACCTATGCTTTTGAATGAAGGACTTGGGAAAACTCAAGTATTGGCTTGGTCAAACCACATAATTGTTTTGAATCAAAGAAAATACACCTTAAAAATCCTAAAAGATGCAGGGTATCTAGGGTCACGCCCAAGTGATATACCTATGGAGCAGAGGTTGAAACTGGATCATATATATAGTGGAGAGCTTCTCAAATACCCTACTCCCTACAAAAGGCTAGTAGATTGGCTCATATATCTTGCCATAACTCAACCCGATATTACTTACTCAGTAAACATCTTGAGTCAATTTATGTATGAACCAAGATAGCCTCATTGGGAGACACCGATGAGACTCCTTGGATATCTAAAGAGCACCCCCAGGCAAGGTATTTTACTTAGATTTCCTTTTATTCAGACTCAGATTGGAACAGTTGTTCATTCACTAGAAAATCCACTACTAGATTCTACAGTTTTATTGGACAAAGCCCAATTTCTAAAAAAACTAAGAAAGAAATCACCATATCTCATTCTTTAGAAAAAGCAAATACGATCAATGGCTGCCACAACCAGTGAGATCAAGTGGTTCAAATATCTTATTAATGACATTGGTTTTCCTTATCCACAACTTGCTCATTTATATTGTGATAATTAGTCATCCTTACACATTGCAACTAATCCAATTTTTCACTAACAGACCAAGCATATTGAGCTTAATTGTCATTTTATTAAAGAAAAAAATCAAAAATTATGTTCTTTGTGCCAAGTTTGTTTTAAGCAAACATCATGACAAAAACCGTTAGAATAAATCAATTCAAATATCTAATAAGCAAGTTAGACATGTTGAATCCCCATGGTCCAACTTGAGAGAGAAGGTTAGTTAACGTTAATCAAGAAGAGATATCAATAACTAAGTTAAGCTTGATGATGCAAGATCTCAATGATCAAGAAAAGGAAAGTCGAAAATCAAGAAAGGTGCTATTATCAAAAAAAAAAAAAAAAAGGTGCTGGCTGAATTAACAAGGAACATATTTCGTGGTAAATCATGCTAAGTTAGCAAGATAAGAAACTTATCGAGAAGAGGATCAGCTGGATAGGAGGCTAATGCATAATCAAATTGGAAGGCATCCAATTGAGGGCTGTGTGTGTAACGTTTTTAAATCCCACAAAATATGGGATTTCTTCAAAGCTTGTAAATATATAACCTTTTAACATTTTCTAATGTGGTAATACATTCCATTTTCATCTTTCACGTGAAGCTCATCCTCTTCACAACCGCACATCCCACTTCAAAAGGGAAGCAGATCAGGTCATGCTGAGAATGAGCGTTTTTGCTCATGCCCACATCGTGGCCATCCGATATGCATTTTAAAAAGCTCAAAAGTCAACAAAACCACGTGGCATTCTCCCAAAATGCAAACAGACGGCCACGATGTCGGCATGAGCAAAAACGCTCATGTTCAGCATGACCTGATCTGCTTCCCTTCAAAAGCGCGTGAGATATGTCACATGTGACGTGGTCATAAAATATTTCTCAATGGAAAAGTTCTCCCCCAAAAGTAGTGTGTCCCTTTTCTCTTTTCACATCCGAATTCATGACATAGAGTGCAAGAGAAGAGTGGGCGAGGAACCAATCAATTTTATATGATGTGCCTATGTGTAAATTTCTCTCGAATGTCTTGACTCGCTTTTCTTCGTTAACTGGAAAACAGTAAAAGTTCTGGGCACGTTTGGAAGTGAGAAAGATGTAAGAAAGTGAAGGTACGAAGGAAAATTGTATGATTTTTTAACCGTTCCAATCAAGAGACCTGAAAGAGTTTTTCTAAAAAGTAAAAATTTTGATCAGAAACATTCCACTACCTGAGGGGTAACACACTCCTACTACTGATCTGATGAAGATCATTTGCCTCACTCCAACCATGGCCATGGTCTTCACTGAGTTTGAAGCCTTCCTAAAAGCTGCCGACCTACCAGAGTGGTTGAGGAAGCTACAGCCCTCGTCCCTCCTGCTGACGAAAGGCATGGTGAAGCACATCAAGACCAATGAGGACATCGTTGTCCCTCGCCGGCTTGTCGTCGTGTTCCTCCTGATGAAGGTGGCAGATTTTAGCGACCATCCGTTTGGGTCTCAGGATGCCCTCTTCGAGAACTCCAACAAAATGGAGTTCTCTGACAACCGTTCGTGAGGATCTAGCCGGGAGATGGGAAGCTCGGGCTGTGGATGAACTCCATCTCTCTGATGAGTGCTCTCTACAATCTCATCATGAGGAAAGAAACCATCTAGAGAGATGAGCTGAAGAACAGTGGAATTGAAAATGGTGAAGGTGATAGGCACGAAAAGGGTGACAACAAGAACAATGGTATAAATGGAGAATTGGGTGGTGGGTATTTTGGTAAGAGGAAGAAGGAAAAAGAGCTTGTGATAACACCTGTCTTTGAGAACTGTTCAAAGATTTTGAACCAACATGATCATTGAGGGCAAGGGACCTGTATTGAGAGGCGACCAGTGTTGATCAAATGTAAGATCAAATAGGAAAAGGAGAAGGAGCTGCGCTATGAGATTCCTTTCAAGCCTGTCAATCTATAGGGAATTATATATGGCCTTGGATTAAACTCACTTAGCTCCTTTCTCTAATTGTTCTTATTACAATTGGATCACAATCCATGGATTTGAATAGGAATCCATGGATTTCAATAGGGGTCTTGATATCCACATATTGCACTAAAAACACGGAACTCGGCTCCATAGAAACACTACAACTCACTGCCAAATTATGCCTGAAGTGAAAATTTACAAAAATTACTTGAGAGAGTGATTTACGCCTAAGCACCTACTTCGGCCCCAGTGATCGGGCCGAGTACTTACAGAGAAAATTACTACACGTAGCATTAGTGATTTTCTATGTTTCTACACAAGTACTTTATAGAGTACTCAGCCCGATCACCTAACCATGTCTCCAACTCTGCCCGGAAGAGATGGATGAAGGCATCGAGTGAAGCCGAGGAGCTGGCCGGGAACCCCGACGAGAAGATGGCCTTGACGTGAGGTCGCGCTTCCTCACCTCGACGTCGCTCATCTTCCTTGCTCACGGCTCGCTCGCGGGCGGCTCGGATCGTGAAGCCCACCTTCAGGTGGTTCGCCACCGGGATGGAGTTCTGGTTCTGGTTCTGGTCCCCGCGCAAGGGCCACGCCAGGATCGGCACGCCGCAAGCCAGAGACTCCAGCGTCGAGTTCCAACCGCAGTGGGAGACGAAGCCCCCGGTCGATCGGTGGCTCAGGATCAGAAGCTGCGGAGCCAAGCCGCGTATCGCGAGCCCCCTCTCTCCCAGCCGCCTCTCGAACTCCTCCGGCACCACGTCGATTCACAGGTCCTTCTTCGGCCCCGTCGCGCCGACGCCGACCATTCCCACCTCTGCTTGGATCACCCAGATGAACGGATGCCGGGACTACTCAAGCCCGGCGGCTAGCCTTGCGAGCTCCTACGCGCTGGGGCTCACCTCGCTCCCGAACGACAAGAAGACGACTGAGCTCGGAGGCTAGCTTGGCGAGCTCCGACGCGCTGGGGCTCACCTCGCTCCCGAACGACAAGAAGACGACTGAGCTCAGCGGCTTGAAGTCGAGCCACGCCTCGACTTCCTCCTCAGTGACGCACGAGTTCTTCTTGGCTCGGACCTTCCCATCGCGGAGCGGCGTGCCGGCCGATTCCCAAAGCCGGGACGGCAGTAGCGGCCCCACCCCGAAGGCCTTCTTCTTCGCCTTTCCAGCCATACAGTCTATGAACGGGCGCTCGAGCTCGTCGCAAGTGTTGAAGAGGAAGACCGCCACCCCCTCTATCTCCGACATCCACTGCGGCAGCCGGCGATCCCTGGGCCCGCCGCATCCGACGATCGGAGGCTGCTGGTTGGAGAGATCGGCGTACGTCACTCGGAGGGTTTCTGGCAGGCCATCGACGGAGACGGGATCGTCAGGGCTCATGTCTTCGAGCAGCAAGTGGTAGCCAACGTACTCCAGGGCATAGGCGCAGGTGCCGTTACTCGCAGATCTCGACGGCCCAGCCGACGTGGGCGTCGAAGATGATGCAGACGGGTGGAGGGCTGGAGGCGGCCCACCGGGCAAGGAGGTCGGTGAAGGGCTCAGCCATGAGGCGGGAGCGGAGGAAGGTAAGGTGGCGAGGGGTGCCCGGTGGCGGTGGCGGGAGGTCGAGCACCGCAATGCGGACGAGCGGGTGGCCAGCGATGGCAGCAGAGATGGAAGGGGTGAGCTCCGGCGGGGTGGCGATGGTGTCGGTGACGCTGCGGGAGGCGAGCTGAAGGGACAGCTGCGTGCACGGGAAGACGTGGCCTTGGCCGTGGAATGGGATCACCATCATCTCTATGGCAAGGGTTTGACCCCGAGATCATGTTTCTTGGCTTGGCAAATTTTACACGATCGGGTGCAGACTGACAATTTCCTCAAATCCATCGGATTCCATCAGCCGAGTAGATGTGTGTTGTGCGAGGCGGCCGAAGAATCTGCGATTCACCTTTTTTGGGAGTGCTCTGTCTTTCAAAACATTTTCAATGTGACTTGGAATAAGTCGGGGGTCAGCGTGCGCCAGGAATCGTTCGCCAGCGATTTGTTGTGGGGTCCTAAGCAAGTTCGTCATTGCAACTATTGACGGATCATTTGGCGAACCTGGCTTCTCTCGTCATGGTGGGTTGTATGGATGACTCGCAACAATGCTATCTTTCGGCATATTCCGGCAGTGTTCAACAAAATGGTGAACCTTATTTTGGCGGACGTGTATGCCATTATTCGCATCAACATCCCTGATCTTCAACACAATCTGCCCACTAGGACCACTCATGACCCAGGGTGATGCTCGCCGACAAACTGGAGTTGTTCCGTGCTTTTCTGTTCACTTTTTTTTTCCATTTTTCTCATTTTTCATTTCTCTTTCTTTTTTTTTTCCTTCGTTTTGGGGCTCCTTGGCATGTCTTGGGCCTGGTGCGTTATCTGGTAGGGTCTCTTTCTCTCGACATTAACGCAGAAAGTGTTCCCCCTCTCTCGCCGACTTGGTTCCCTCTCTTGTCTTTCTTTCACTTGCCATTAACAATCTGATTTCCTTTCTCTCTTGCTATTAACGCATAAAATGTTCCTCCTCTCTCTCTCTCTCTCTCGCCATTAAATATAAAAAACATGCAGAAGAAAAAGGAAGAAGAGACACACGATACCAAGTATAACATGGTTCGACTCTTAAAAAAGTCTACATCCATGGCTAACGATATCTCTCTCTCTTGTATTTTGAGGAGAGATTCCTTTTCTTATATTCATCGTGTTGCACTCATGTTACATGCATTTTGCTTTTCTTTGAACATCTCCTTCCATTCTTTTTCTAAAATGTGGGGATACTCCATTTCATTTGTTGTTCCTTAAGTGTAGGGCCATTCAATTTCATTTGTTGTTCCCTAGATGTAGGGCCATTCTGTTGAGGATTTGCAGAGCTGGAACTCTCTGAACTATCTCTATCTCTTTAGAGATGATAGAGTCGTGGATCTCTGCAGTGCTGTCCACCTTATCTTGAACCATCTCTATCTCTTTGGAGATGACAGAGTTGTGGATCTCTGCAGTGCTGTCCACCTTATCTGAACACACCTTAAGAACCCTCCCTTAAGCTCAAGGGATGTGGCCAATATTGAGCTTGTCTCGAAGAACCTCAAACCGAGTAGTGGAGAGTGGTTTTGTCGTTAGATATGCAATTTGGTCTATAGTGGAAATATATTGAAGTTAGAGATGCTTCTTGGAGATATGATCTTGAATAAAATGATTATGCTTTGTCCGATTACCATGGACTGGATTAGCCGAGAGATAAGTAAAGCCAATATTATCAAACCAGAGAATCGGTGTGGAGGAGGATGAGATGTGCAGCTCCCTGAGTAAGTGATCCATAGAACTTCAGCAATAGCATTGGCGAAGAAGCTATACTCATCTTCAGTGCTGGACCTAGAGATTGTGCTTTGCTTACGAGCCGACCATGAAATCAAAGAGTTGCCAAGGTAGACTGCAAAGCCACCAGTGAAT